>NC_091957.1:53162080-53357776 GCF_031021105.1 Erythrolamprus reginae
AAAAGGCTGATTCGGAGACGAGCTTGTGGCTTGGAGGTTAATACCCTGTCCTGTGTTTCTTATTGGCCTTAATTTTCCCCCTCCCTCTTCTATCTACAGCCTTCTAGCCCTCTCCAGCGCTGCGTCTCTTTGAGTTCAGACGAGACAGATGACGAAGACAATCCTGTAAATATCAGTCAGGTAAACACAGGTATTCCTCAGCTGCAGGACCATAAACCGAGCCCAGAGTTTCCGTTGCTAAGTGAGGACCTTGGTCCAGTGCGTTGTCCAGTGAATCACTGCAGTTGTGGGATGAGTAACAATTATGACCCTTGCGGTGTCCTGGGGGGGGTGTTTCACGTGACCCCCCCTTTTGCAAATTCACATGCGTCAATCTGCTTCATCTCATCGCCATGTGACTAACTCAAAAGATTTTATTTTTTATTTATTTATTCATTTGTCCAATGCATAAATACATAGGAAGAAAAACAGACATGTGGTAATATATATAAGGGTAAAAATGAAACTTAGAGGAGAGGATATATGAAAGGAAGAGAATATATAAGAAAGGTGAAAGAAAGGAAAGACAATTGGACAGGGGATGAAAGGCACACCGGTGCACTTATGTACGCCCTTTACTGGCCTCTTAGGAACCTAGAGAGGTCAATCGTGGAGAGTCTAAGAGAGAAATTTTGGGGGTTAGGGGTTGACACAATTGAGTCCAGTAGTGAGTTCCAAGCTTCAATAACTCGATTGTTGAAATCATATTTTTTACAGTCAAATTTGGAGCGGTTCGTATTAAGTTTGAATCTGTTGCGTGCTCTTGTGTTATTGCGGTTGAAGCTGAAGTAGCCATTGACTGGTAAGACATTGCAGCATATGATCTTGTGGGCAATGCTCAGATCGTGTTTTAGGCGCCATAGTTCCAGGCTTTCTAGGCCCAGGATTGTTAGTCTATTTTCGTAGGGTATTCTGTTTCGAGTGGAGGAGTGAAGGGCTCTTCTGATGAAATATCTGTGGACATTTTCAAGGGTGTTGATGTCTGAGATGTGGTATGGGTTCCAGACAGATGAGTAGTAGTCTAGGATGGGTCTGGCAAAAGTTTTGTAGGCTCTTGTGAGTAGGGTGAGGTTGCCTGAGCAGAAGCTGCGTAGGATCAGGTTGACAACTCTAGAGGTGTCACCCTAACCTAATGCGGTGATTTGCTTAACAACGTGGCAAGAAACGGCATCAAAGGGGGCAGAGTGAAAATGGTTGTAATCTGAGGAACTCTGGATTATGAACAGGAAGAAAATTGCTAACTTTTAAAAATGAAGTTTCAGATATTATATATTAGATTTAACAGAGTTGGATGGGACTTTGTAGACCATCTAATATCCAACCTCCAGCCAAGCAGGAGATCTGACAGATATCAGTCCACAGTCTCTTCTTGAAAGGCTCCAGGGATGAAACTCCCACAACTTCTGAAAGCAATTTCTGTTCCATCGGTTGATTGTTCTTATTGTCAGAAAGTTCCTCCTTATTTCTAGGTTGAATCTCTCCTTGGTCAGTTTACATCCATTATTTCTTGTTGATTTGGAGAATAGCTTGACCCCCTTCCGCCTCTCTGTGACAGCCCCTCAAATATTGGAAGATGCTATCATGTCTCCCCTGGTCCTTCTCTTCGCTAGAGTAGCCATGTCCAGTTCCTGCAACCATTCCTCGTATGTTTTAGCCTCCAGTCCCCTAAGCCATCTTGGTTGCTCTTCTCTTTAGAGTCTCAACATCTTTTTTTATAGTGTGATGACCAACACTAGATGCAGGATACTAGCTGTGGTCTTACTAAGGCTTTGTAGAGAGGTATTAGTACCACTAAGTACCACTTCTGCCGCACAAATCCCAGTGACCGATTAGGTCCCACAGAGTCAGCCTTCTGGGAGCTGAAGCACATTGTCATGTCTTCTTCTGCAGGTCACTTCGGGGTCTCCTTCTAAACATCGCGGCTCATTCCCTCCGGGGAGTCCCATCTCGCCCCTCAACCATGGGATTCTGGTTGACTTCAACACCCCGGCTTCTCCCATGACCTGCTTGGATACTTCGGCAGCCCGGCACAGAATTGCCATGAACCCACGGAAGCAGAAGGGGTTTGTGAAGAAGACTCACCAGTCCCTTGTAAGTAGCTGTTGGGACAAGGTCCTTTGGGTAAGGAGAGAGAGAGAGAGAGACA
Source organism: Erythrolamprus reginae (assembly GCF_031021105.1). Classification (NCBI taxonomy): domain Eukaryota; kingdom Metazoa; phylum Chordata; class Lepidosauria; order Squamata; family Dipsadidae; genus Erythrolamprus; species Erythrolamprus reginae. The sequence continues at coordinate 53,164,266 of NC_091957.1, forward strand.
GACAGACAGACAGACAGAGACAGTGGGAGAGAAAGAGTGAGAAAGACAGAGCGAGAGAGCCAGAGGGGGAGAGAGAGAGAGAGACAGACAGACAGACAGACAAAGACAGTGGGAGAGAAAGAGTGAGAAAGACAGAGAGACAGAAGGGGGGGGGGGAGAGAGAGAGACAGACAGACAGACAGACAGACAGAGACAGTGGGAGAGAAAGTGAGAGAGACAGAGAGACAGAGACAAAGACAGGGGGAGGGAGGGAAAGAAGGAGAGGCAGAGAGAGAAAAACAGACAGAGACAGTGGGAGAGAAAGTTAGAGAGACAGAGACAAAGACAGGAGGAGGGAGGGAGAGAAAGAGTGAGAGAGACAGAGAGACAGAGCAGAGACAAATGTATTCATTTATTAAATGTGTTGGCTGCCCATCTCTCGGCAAGTCGACTCTGTTGTACATCTAGTCTTTGATCATAATTGAGCCTGGAATTGTGGTACTTAAGTTGTACCGGTCACTAATCAAGTCACCTCTGCCTATCAGGTGGAGCAGATGTTGGAGAAGCAGAGATCTCTGGAGTCAGATGAAGATAAAAGAAGCCCCCCCAAAATCCTCGAAGAAGCTGCTGGTCAGAGGAAAGTTTGGGAAGGTAAGGCCAATGGCGTCCATGGAGGAAGTTAGGAGCCAGGATTGAGTTCAATGAGAATTGGCCCCAGATAAGAGTCATTGGAATTCAAGGGGGGGGGGGAGGGGGGCAGAATTAGGCCTCTTTTGTGGCTACAGGGACTCCAGAGTAATGATATGTTTGATCCCACCCTTGTGCTAAGTTTGGTCATCTTCTACGTACGTGGAACATATTTCTGGAGGTAACAGAGAACATTCTTTTATTGAGATTTGAAAGCTGGAAACCAATGAGTTTGGTGATGAGTCTTCGGAGAGGGGCAGCATACAAATCTAAGTAATAAATAAATAATAAATAAATAAATAAATGAGGGTGTTGATGATGTTGATAAAGATGTTGATGAAGATGATGATTATGGTGTGAGAATGTACAGATACAGATTAACAGAGTTGGAAGGGAGCTTGTATGGAATCTACACCAACCTCCCTGGCAGATGGTTGTGATGACTGATGATGATGATGGTTTTGATGATGATGATGATGGTCGTGTTGATGATCATGTCCAGTCAGCGAAGCAGTGGAAGTGATGTGCCGGTGTCTGGAGGCTGTTGGGGCCTGGATGGGTGTCAACAGACTCAAACTCAACCCTGATAAGACGGAGTGGCTGTGGGTTTTGCCTCCCAAGGACAATTCCATCTGTCCGTCCATCACCCTAGGGGGTAATCACTGACCCCCTCAGAGAGGGTCCGCAACTTGGGCGTCCTCCTCGATCCACAGCTCACATTAGAGAACCATCTTTCAGCTGTGGCGAGGGGGGCGTTTGCCCAGGTTGGCCTGGTGCACCAGTTGTGGCCCTATTTGGACCGGGAGTCACTGCTCACAGTCACTCATGCCCTCATCACCTCGAGGTTTGACTACTGTAACGCTTTCTACATGGGGCTACCTTTGAAGAGTGTTCGGAAACTTCAGATCGTGCAGAATGCAGCTGCGAGAGCAATCATGGGCTTCCCCAAATACAGTGTTCCCTCGATTTTCACGGGGGATGCGTTCCGAGACCGCCCGTGAAAGTCGAATTTCCGCGAAGTAGAGATGTGGAAGTAAATACACTATTTTGGGCTATGAACAGTATCATAACCCATCCCTTAACTCATTAAACCCCTTAATTACCATTTCCCATTCCATTAACAACCATTTACTCACCATTATTACTGGTACTCACCATTGAATAAGACACTTAGTGATCCTGATATTTATAAACATAATTATTTATTAACAATAATTATTATTTTTATTATTTATTTGCAAAAATTATTAGTTTAGCGATGACGCATGATGTCATTGGGGGGGAAAACCATGAAGTGTTTTTTAATTAATATTTTTTTAAAAACCGTGGTATAGGCTATTTGCGAAGTTCGAACCCGCGAAAATCGAGGGAACACTGTATGTGCATGTTACATCAACACTCCGCAGTCTGCATTGGTTGCTGATCAGTTTCCGGTCACAATTCAAAGTGTTGGTTATGGTTATCCCCCCACTCCCTGCATGACATGGTCAAAATACCGTAAGTAAGATGAAATGTTGTAATTTTTGGAAACCCATGCCTTCTCTTCTCTTCATTTTTCTTATCTAGGCTTGCCGAGCCATGGTGTGGTGAATACCAATGAAGATGGGACTGACCACACATCCCCTGGGACCAAAACCTCTGAAGTTTTGTCTTCTTCTGTCCTCTGGGGAGATGGACCATCTGCCTTGCTACCAGATGCCAAGAACTTGCTGGAGGCTCAGCCTCAGTTGAGCTCCACCAAGCCCGCTCCAAATGTACCATCTCCTCCCCTCAAAGACAGCAATGGAGAGAATATAGACAATGAGACGGAGAAGAAAGGAACTTCTGATCAAAAAGCACAGAGCGGTCCAGGAGCCACAGAGAACTCTGAAAGTTTCCACTTGAAGACCAAAGCCGTCGGACTCCATAGAGACTTGCCGAAGAGTAAATTAGGGAAAGAACTTGGAGCAGAAGATAACCAGATAGCTCACTCACAACGAACAGATGCCCGGGCAAATGTTTCTAAACCTGCCAGGAAGAGACACAGAACTGGTGATAGAGCTGATGGAGAGACTTCTCCTGCTTTGGAGATAGATGCCGTGTTGGGTGTCCCACAGCTTTCTGCTCTGAAGGGTTCCTCGGATGCTTCAAGGAACTTAACGTGCAAGAGCATGCCCTCTGTCAATGAAGATGGAAGAAGGCCTTCAGATATGGAACTTCAGCCTTCTCCAGGTCCTGGGAAGCCGACAGATTCTTTGCAGGGCACATTGTCTACGTCGGAGGTTGATCTTGGTAGACCCGTGCTTCTGAACGCAGCAGGTAAAAAAACATGCCTCGTACCTACGGACAGCACCATTCAAGAGATGGGTAGTCCACCCACTGTGGGATCCACCGAGGTGGCTTCCAAAACTCGCCTTCCTATCAACACTCCTGGGGTTCAGCTGGGAAACGTCACCACCGAGGAAGAAAGCAAAGCCACCGAGAAGATGAAGACCCAGGCAAAGGCTCCTTCTGTGAAGCCCGTGAGATTCACCATTGCTCCAGCCTGGCAGAGGTCTCTCTCAGGAGGGTCAAGCTCTGTGGACTATTCCTGCCCTCGGAATTCTCCAACGTCTCCTGTAAAACCAGAATTGTTTGAAGGAACTTCTCCCCCGATGGCAAGCTCACAGATATTAAGCACTCCGGAAAGATCGGATGGGGCTAATAAAAACACGGGGGTCCCCTTGAATTCTTCCAGCGAGGAAGTCCAAAACTGTGAAAGCCCCTTTGGGGTGAAACTCAGGAGAACGTCTTCTTTGCTAAAGTACCAAACAGAGCATCACTGGGATCTGCCCAAACTCAAGGTGCCATTGGCAGTTTCTCCACCATCTTCTGCAAAAACAGAAACCAAGGCAGCAAATTCTGGAACCAACCTTCAAAATCTAACCACGGGTGTTAAGGGTTTGGTTGCAAACTCTGGCACCCAAGAGAAAAATCTGCAAAAGACCAAAGCTGGAGAAGAAGGCGCCAAGGTGCAGAAGACCAAAGCTGGAGAAGAAGGCGCCAAGGTGCAGAAGACCAAAGCTGGAGAAGAAGGCGCCAAGCTGCAGAAGACCAAAGCTGGAGAAGAAGGCGCCAAGCTGCAGAAGACCAAAGCTGGAGAAGAAGGCATCAAGTTGCAGAAGATCAAAGCTGTAGAAGAAGGCGCCAAGCTGCAGAAGACCAAAGCTGTAGAAGAAGGTGCCAAGCTGCAGAAGACCAAAGCTGTAGAAGAAGGTGCCAAGCTGCAGAAGACCAAAGCTGTAGAAGAAGGTGCCAAGCTGCAGAAGACCAAAGCTGTAGAAGAAGGTGCCAAGCTGCAGAAGACCAAAGCTGGAGAAGAAGGCATCAAGTTGCAGAAGGCCAAAGGTGGAGAAGAAAGCATCAAGTTGCAGAAGACCAAAGCTGGAGAAGAAGGCATCAAGTTGCAGAAGACCAAAGCTGGAGAAGAAGGCACCAAGCTGCAGAAGACCAAACCTGGAGAAGAAGGCACCAAGTTGCAGAAGACCAAAGCTGCAGAAGAAGGCATCAAGTTGCAGAAGACCAAACCTGGAGAAGAAGGCACCAAGCCACAAGCAAGCAAATCTTCAGGTATTTCTCTTATTGAGATGGGAGGATGTTGGCCAACAAGGTAGACCAATCTAAGCAACCAATGCCATAGAAGTCACAACTAAGCTATGCAACTCTAATTACAATAGCTGTAGTAACAGAATTATGTAAATCTGAACGCGTTTTTAATAATAATAATAATAATAATAATAATAATAATAATAATAATAATAATAATTTATTGGATTTGTATGCCGCCCCTCTCCGCAGGCTCGGGGGGGCTAACAACAATAATAAACACAACATGTACAATCCAATAATAAAAAAACAACTAAAAACCCCTATTATAAAACCAAACATACACACAAACATACCATGCATAACTTGTAATGGCCTAGGGGGAAGAGCTATCTCAACTCCCCCATGCCTGGCGGTATAAATGAGTCTTGAGTAGTTTACGAAAGACAGGGAGGGTGGGGGAAGTTGGCTCCAGAGGGCTGGGGCCGCCACAGAGAAGGCTCTTCCCCTGGGGCCCGCCAAACGACATTGTTTAGTCGACGGGACCCGGAGAAGGCCAACTCTGTGGGACCTTATCGGTCGCTGGGATTCGTGCGGTAGCAGGCGGTTCCGGAGGTTTTTCCTTCCCTCTCTTTCTTTTTGGGTGAAGGGGAATCTTCTCCAATTACACTGTAGTTGCTCTACAGTGGGAAATTAATGTGTGTTGTAGTAGAACGTGCAATGAGGACTTTATTTTGCAGGCGTGAAGAATAGCCACCCACCACACATTAATTTCCAGTCAAGCTGATTTTATCGTTCATGCCTCTAGTTAATTTATGGTGAGCACTAAATTGATGTTAGATAACAGTCAACAGAAGTTGAGTGGGGTTGAACTTGGACCGATTGTGGGAACGTAATGACTCCAAGCTGCTTCCTTTCTTGACTCTGTCCCCAGGCTCTGCTTGTATGATTAATAGAAATACTGTATATGTCCGGTGTGGCGCAGTGGTTAGAAGGCAGCACTGCAGGCTACTTCAGCTAACTGTTAGCTGTAGTTCAGCAGTTCAAGTGTTTGGAAAAGTGTTCGGAAACTTCAGATCGTGCAGAACGCAGCCGCGAGAGCCATCGTGGGGCTTCCAAGATTCGCCCACTTTTCTCTAACACTCCGTGGCTTGCATTGGCTGCCGATCAGTTTCCGGTCACAATTCAAAGTGTTGGTCATGACTTTTAAAGCCCTACATGGCATTGGACCAGAGTACCTCCGGAACCGCCTGCTACCGCACGAATCCCAGCGACCGATAAGGTCCCACAGAGTTGTCCTTCTCCGGGTCCCGTCGACTAAACAATGTCGTTTGGTGGGCCCCAGGGGAAGAGCCTTCTCTGTGGCGGCCACGGCCCTCTGGAACCAACTCCCTCCCGGAGATTAGAACTGCCCCCACCTTCCCTGTCTTCCGTAAACTACTCAAGACTCACTCATACCGCCAGGCATGAGGGAGCTGAGACACCTTTCCCCCAGGCTTTTTAATACTTTGTTTTATGTTTGGTATGAATGTGCTGTTTGTTTTTTTAAAAAATAATGATAGGATTTTATATGTTTTTTAATATTAGATTTGTTCCACTGCTATATTGTTTTTATTACTGAAAAAAAGAAGGAAGGAAGGGAGGACGAAGGGAGGGAGGAAGGAAGGAAGGAAGGAAGGGACAAAGAAAGGAAGGAAGGGACAAAGAAAGAGGAAAGAAGGAAGGGACAAAGAAAGAGGAAGGAATGAAGACTAAAAGAATGGTAGGAAGGAAAGAAAAAAGGAAGACCAAAAGAGATAAGGAAGGATAAAAGACAAAGAAAGAAGAAAGGCACAGAGATGGGTGGAAAGAAAAGACAGATATAAGTAAGGAAGATAAAGAAGAAGGGAAGAAGGAAAAAAGGAAAAGGGAAGGAAGTAGGAAAAGGAGAAAAAGGAAGAGAGGAAGCAAAAAACATTTTCAAAGGAATTTTTAAAAAGGCAAAATTGCCTTATGGGAAAATAGCATCACAACCAAAAAGGATGTGATTCTTCTTAAGTGTCTAACCTTCTAACCTTCTTGATGTCGCATATTGCTTTTCAGAAGGACGGGCCAGAATCCTTCCCCAGGAAAGTCCTCGCGGGTTGGAAAAGGACCCCCGGTTACTACCAATCCTTACCGTGGCCTCCTGCAGCTCCACCGAACCTCCATGGCTCTCTCTGGCGAAGAAGAAGGCGAAAGCCTGGAGCGAAATGCCTCAAGCCGTTCAATAGCCAACGGAAACAACAACACACAAATCTTCTCGTAATCGGGCGCCAGTAGCAGTATTAGTAGCTGAAAATGGACCGCGGATGTGTTTGTAGACCTCTGAGAAACCGAAGAAGAATTGGTCCAAGGAGGAAACAAGATCACGTTTTCACTTTGTATTCCTAAAAGGAGGTGTTTCTGCCAAATGTGTGGCTTGGCTTGACCATCCAAGGTCATTTCCCTGCTTGCTGACCACTGGGGAGGCCCCAATCCAAGTGGGTGAGCTCAGCCAACTCCTTGAAGACCAAGACTACTGCTGAGATGAACTAGGTTTGTCTCAGGTTTTGATTCCTCCCGCCGATCAGTGTTTGCCCAAGGTGGATCAACTTTTGCTGGAACTTCTGTTGTCTTTACAGCCTGTTGGGATGTAGAAGATCTAGGCTGAGTCTTCTCGCCCTTGAAGATGGGTCAACTTCCAGAGTCTGAAGTCCACCCATCTATGCACTAAGACAAATTCTGTGTGTGTCTGATCACACTTGGCCAATAAATTTCTCTTCTCTTCTCTGTACTCTTCTTCTCATTCTCTCCTCTCTTCATTATTTATTCTTCTCTTCTTCTCATTTTTTCCTCTCTTCATTCTCTCGTCTCTCCTCTCATTTCTTCTATTCTATTCTATTCCCTTTATTCTATTCTATTCTGTTTCTATTCTATTTCTATTCGAGTTTTCGGAGAGGGGCGGCATATAAATCCAATAAATCTATTCTATTTCTATTCTATTTCTATTCTATTTCTATTCCTATTCTATTTCTATTCTATTTCTATTCTATTCTATTCTATTCCTATTCTATTCCTATTCTATTTCTATTCTATTTCTATTCTATTCTATTCTTCAGGTTGCCAAAGCCTGACAAATGTGGATCCTGGCTTGTAGCTCTACAACGGCGAAGATACTTACTTCTGACCACATCGATAGACTTTCTTATTCTAGTGGATTTTTTGGGGAAGCTATCAGATCAAGAGATGGGTCCTGGAATTAACTCTTCCCTCTTGGAATTAACCTATTTTAATCCTACCCAGACCACTTGCCCTAATGTCCAGACTCTTGAGCGAAATCTCCTTCGTTCTGCAAAAGCGATTGGAAAAGCAATGCATCTTTTTATTATTCTCATATATAGTTGGGATTTTTATATATATATATATATGTCAATAAATGGCTTTTAAATACAAGGTAAGTAGATGTTGTTGGCTTATTTTCAGGGGTCTTATTTTTCTGGATACCCCAACTTTTTTATTTTTGTTTTATTTATAAAGGCCAAGGCCCCAAACACCTCCTGGGCTTTGATGCAGGTGATCGTAAACTTAGGGCTTAGTGAGGGTTTGCAGTTATGACAGTTTCCCCAAAAGCTACTTATGACCCAGTTCTGAAGTTATGACATCACACACACAAACCCAAATACACAAAGTCACTTGACTTAGAAACATAGAAGATTGATGGCAGAAAAAGACCTCCTGGTCCATCTAGTCTGCCCTTATACTATTTCCTGTATTTTACCTTAGGATGGATCTATGTTTATCCCAGGCATGTTTAAATTCAGTTACTATGGTTTTACCAACGTCTGCGGGAAGTTTGTTCCAAGCATCTACTACTCTTTCAGTAAAATAATACTTTCTCACGTTGCTTCTGATCTTTCCCACAACTAACTTCAGATTGTGCCCCCTTGTTCTTGGGTTCACTTTCCTATTAAAAACACTTCCCTCCTTAACCTTGTTTAACCCTTTCACATATTTAAATGTTTCGATCATGTCCCCCCTTTTCCTTCTGTCCTCCAGACCAGAGGTCCCCAACCTTTTTAGCACCAGGGACCGGCTTTAAGTTAGACAAGTTTTCCACGGCCCGGGGGGGGGGGGGGGGGCTTTGGTCATATGGGGGTGGGGTTATGGAGGGGTGGAGCTTAGTGACGCAGCCCTCCACACTTCTCCACAGGGCGGGGAGAATCAGGAGGCTCCTTTGGCGGCTGGGGGCTGCCTGGCTTTGTGATTTTGGCTGGGGGGGGGAGTTAGGAAGGTCCTACTTCTCCCCCCCCAGCCAAAAATTCAAAGCCTATCTGCTGGATACGGGCGATGAGTGGGACAGAGCGGCGCGGAAGCCTCTTGCAGCAGCTGCCACAGCCACCGGCTTCGGCGCCGTTCGTCCCGCCCATCGCCCGTATCCAGCAGAAGCTGCTGCCCGAGTGCTCTTGGCCGGCGGGATTTAAAGTGCTGGGGTGGGGGGTGTCCCAGCGGGAGGCGAAGCACCTGGGTGGGGGGGCTGTCAGGACACCCCCACCCCAGCACTTTGAATCCCGCCGGCCAAGAGCACTCGGGCAGCAGCTTCTGCTGGATACGGGCGATGGGCGGGACGAACGGCGCCGAAGCCGGTGGCTGTGGCAGCTGCTGCAAGAGGCTTCCGCGCCGCTCTGTCCCACTCATCGCCCGTATCCAGCAGATAGGCTTTGAATTTTTGGCTGGGGGGGGAGAAGTAGGACCTTCCTAACTCCCCCCCCAGCCAAAATCACAAAGCCAGGCAGCCCCCAGCCGCCAAAGGAGCCTCCTGATTCTCCCCGCCCTGTGGAGAAGTGTGGAGGGCTGCGTCACCGCCCGACGCCCCACCCCGTCCTACATAATGTTCTCTGCCGGGAGGGCAGCGCCGCCGCGGACCGGCTGAAAACCCCCAACGGCCCGGTCCTGGTCCGCGGACCGGCGGTTGGGGACCTCTGCTCCAGACTATACAGATTGAGTTCATGAAGTCTTTCATGATACGTTTTATGCTTAAGGGACCGCCTTCTGCCGCACGAATCCCAGCGACGTTAGGTCCCACAGAGTTGGCCTTCTCCGGGTCCCGTCAACTAAACAATGTCGGCTGGCAGGACCCAGGGGAAGAGCCTTCTCTGTGCCGGCCCCGACCCTTTGGAACCAGCTCCCCCCAGAGATTAGGATTGCACCCACCCTTCTTGTCTTTCGTAAACTTCTTAAGACCCACCTTTGCTGTCAGGCATGGGGGAATTGAGACATCTCCCCCGGCCTATATATTTTATGCATGGTATGTTTGAGTACGGTATATGTTTTATTTTAAATAAGGGTTTTTTAGTTTTTTAAATTATTTAGGTTTTTTTATTATTAGATTTGTTACCGTATATTGTTCTTGTTATTGCTGTGAGCCACCCTGAGTCTACAGAGAGGGGCGGCATACAAATCTAATAAATAATAATACTAATAATAACAATAATAATAATAATAATAATAATAATAATAATAATAATTTATTAGATTTGTATGCCACCCCTCTCCGAAGACTAATAAATAATAATAATAATAATAATAACAACAACAACAACAACAACAACCATCTCTCTCTTTTTGATTCACCAGCAGAGGGCAGAGAAAACTTTATAAAGAGAGTTGCCAGAAGCTGATTTAAAGGGCTTTCCCCAATTCCAAACCCTGAGCAATTAAAATTCCTTCCAGACTCGTGCCGAATGTACTTTGTGGCTCTAATCCAGATCCCCACGTTAAAGCAGAAATCTTACTCAGCACTTTTTGGGAACGGAGGCCACACCGCATTTTTGGAGTATAAGACGCACCTTAGTTTTTGGGGAGGAAAATAGGGAAAAGAATCTGCTTTACCAGATGTTCCTCTGGCTAGCATCCTTAGCCTGGTCAGCTTCAGCACATTATTTTATCCCCTGGCTAGGACTTTTAAAAAAATCTTATTTGGAGAGAGTAACAATGAAAGAGCCGGTAAGAGCTGGGAACATCATTAGCACCTGGAAAGAAATATTCAGAGCAAGTAAAACAATGGAAAAAACCCTGCAAAGCTTGGAAAACATTTTTTGCAGAGAGTAACAATGAAAGAGCTTGCAAGCCGGTAAGAACTGGGAACATCATTAGCACCTGCTTAGGGCTGGAAAGAAACATTTGGAGCAAGTTAGACCAATGGAAAAGCTGAATCTACCTAAGATGATCAAAGGCGTAGAGACTAAAACGTATGAGGAACGGTTGCAGGAACTGGACATGGATAGTTAGGAGAAGGACCAGGGAAGACATGATAGCAGTCTTCCAATATTTGAGGGGCTGCTATAGAGAGGAAGGGATCAAACTATTTTCCAAAGCACTTGAAAGCCAGTTTTTGGTGGTACAACTTATTTTCAAACCATTGCTAAAGTGACTGAAAACACAACTACTGGCATATGTTGTGTACACAGAGAGAGAGAGAGAGAAAGATCACAACTCTAAAAGCACTCGGGAATCATCATTTATTGCAATGGGATTTACTTTGGAGTAAACAGAGGTTCTCACACTTACAATTGGGGGAAAAAAAACCTGTGCAAAACCAAAATTCAAGCAGACCCACATCTGCAACCAAAATTACACAGTTATTCCTGAATCCTTAGGAAAACAATCGTTAAATAATTCAAACCTTGTAGAAGAGAGTCAGGTTAAGTCTATGGTAGCAAAAATAAAATTAAAAAAAAAAAAACTCAGGAAGAATCCGGTGGCCTCTATTTTGACCAGTAATTTTTTTTTTTAAATTAAAAATTCATCTGCTTTTGATAAAAGCTTGGGCCTTTTAGTAAAGGAATAAGTAGCAAAGGGGCTACTCGGTTCTTCCTGGTTTGTGAATATTTTAAGCTTCACATTAACTGGATTGGTTTTTATGCAACGGTTCTAAATAAAGTTTAAGTTAAATAATACCTCTCGACCGAGAGGACTCTGTGAAAAATAAAACTCGCGTCTGCTTCGTTCAATTCTATTACAATATATAGGCAGGCGTCTCTACTCAACAATGTAGGAACTTCGCTTGAAAGGCAGCTGCTGAAAAAAGGAACGTCGAAAAGAAAAATATATTTATATATTAGAATTTGGCAGAAAAAAGAGACTCAAAGGGAGACTCCCTGGGATTTCCAAGTAAACTTTGCTTGGCATTGCCCTGCTGGTATCTCCTGTCAAATACTTAGCACTGTTTCTGGGACCATTAGCACTGTTTCTGGGAAATTATTGCAGCTTAGAAAGAAGGGAATTATTAATTATTTCTTTCTTCAGAAGGTGGGAAGAACTTCAAGTCCTGAGAATTTAAGGCCTTCCGTAAAGTAAAGTTCATTTGTCTTCGGGCACAATCAGTTGTGTGTGAGAGAGAAGGCCTCGGATTGTGCAAGGGCATTTAACTCTCCACCCCCCACCCCGGTCACTTCTGAGTGAGGAAGAGGAAGGTTAAAATGTTCCTGATGCCTTTTAGACGGGCTTTCAACGAGGTCATCGCTAGGAAGGGAAGCTGAGCTTTGTTCTCCAGAGGAAGGACGGCCAACATCCACCAGCACCAGGCGGGACCATCGGGGTTCACCTGTTAAGGAAAAAGGCACACCTGTATTAAACCTGTAGGGCAGGGGTCCCCAAACCTTTTACACAGGGGGCCAGTTCATTGTCCCTCGGACTGTTGGAGGGCCGGACTATAAAAAAAAACTATGAACAAATTCCTATGGACACTGCACATACCTTGTTTTAAAGTAAAACAAAACAAAATGGGAACGTACTATTTAGAGGGAGAAGGTCTAAAATTCATTTATGTTTATGTTTTGTTTTTAATTTTCTTTTGTTAACATCTGATTGGCTATACAAGGTTTTCTTGGTTTATAGAAAAATGTATAAAGAAAGAAGGAAGCACTTTGGCATAATGGTTAATAAGTTAGAAATATAATTGGTGTTGCACTTTTTGAAGGAACATTAAGGAGGAAATTTAATTAAAAGAAAATGAATGTAACTGGATGACAAAATCAGAAAGAAAAAAGTTTTGCAACTTTTTTGATGATTGATATTAGTTACTAACAAAACACTGCATTTTATTCAGGAAAAATTAAATGGTACACTGTGTTGTTTGAATGTATGTTGAGAGAAATTTTTTTAAAAATTACCCACCCAGCCCAAAACAGTCCTTCCTTCCTCTGTCCCTCCATTCATTTCATTCTTCCTTCCTTGTTCCCTCCATTTCTCCTTCCTTCCTTCCCTTCTTCATTCCTCTCCACTTCTCCTTCCCTCCCTCTTTCCCTTTTCTTGCTTTCTCTCTCTTTTCCCTGTGCTTGTCACTCACCGGCGGGCCAGATTAATGGCCTCAGTGGGTCGCATGTGGCCCGCGGGCCGTAGTTTGGGGACCGCTGCTGTAGGGGATGACAGGTCTGAGCTGGAAGGAGGGGTCAAATGTGTCATCAGTAACGAGGCTTTGCATGCCTTCCTTATCCCTCGCTCATTTCCCTTAACTGTTAGTTGGCCAGATTCTTGTAGAGAGCTTAAGCTTGCGACACACCTTGATACCTCTTTCAACTGCCTGAATCTTCCTCTTACCCAGGCTTGTGGTATAAATAAATAAATACCCTATTGTCATTGTATGTATATACACGGTATACCCATGCAACGAAATTCGTATGACGCCAAAGACTCATCTCAACACACATAACAATCTGAAAGAACATGCTCGATCCACCACAATTTCCCACTGGAACCATCCAACATCCACACAGCAGACCAAGCAGTATTGTCCAGCTGTTCACTCTCCATGCTTGCTTGCTCGCCGTACCTGTGGGTCTGGTTCTTTGACAGGCATGGGGCCGAAATGACGGATAATACGCACTCTGAGTGCAGATTTCAGATTGTTGAACCAGGTGTGCGCCTGGTCATAGACGGCACTGTGGAGGATTGTCAAGTAGTCAGCAGCTGCTCCGTTGACCTAAAACGGTCACAGAACAGAGCAAGAGGTTAGAGGTTGAAGCGGGAAATATAGGAAGAAAAATGACACGATCATGACAACAACAACAAAAACAGAAAAATGGGTGGAATTTTATTAACTGGGTAGAAACTGAATATAAATGAATATTGATAGAAATTAAATTAGAATGAATAGATAAGAAGACTATGGCAGAATTAATGGGGGTAGACCCAGGTGACAAAATTAGATTGAAGGAGGCAGCATTAGACTAACAGTACATACCTAGAAACATAGAAGACTGACGACAGAAAAAGACCTCATGGTCCATCTAGTCTGCCCTTATACTATTTTCTGTATTTTATCTTACAATGGATATATGTTTATCCCAGGCATGTTTAAATTCAGTTACTGTGGATTTACCAACCACGTCTGCTGGAAGTTTGTTCCAAGGATCTACTACTCTTTCAGCGAAATAATATTTTCTCATGTTGCTTTTGATCTTTCCCCCAACTAACTTCAGATTGTGTCCCCTTGTTCTTGTGTTCACTTTCCTATTAAAAACACTTCCCTCCTGGACCTTATTTAACCCTTTAACATATTTAAATGTTTCAATCATGTCCCCCCTTTTCCTTCTGTCCTCCAGACTATACAGATTGAGTTCATTAAGTCTTTCCTGATACGTTTTATGCTTAAGACCTTCCACCATTCTTGTAGCCCGTCTTTGGACCCGTTCAATTTTGTCAGTATCTTTTTGTAGGTGAAGTCTCCACAACTGAACACAGTATTCCAAATGTGGTCTCACCAGCGCTCTATATAAGGGGATCACAATCTCCCTCTTCCTGCTTGTTATACCTCTAGCTATGTAGCCAAGCATCCTACTTGCTTTTACTACTGCCCGGCCACCTAGAACAAAGAGATACCGTATTTTTCAGAGTATAAGATGCAACTTTTTCCTCCCTAAAAGAGGCTGATAATTTGGGTGCGCCCTCCCCCTCCAGTCCTAACTAGTTGCTAATAATCTTCCCAGCTTTTACCTTGCAGGCTCTTTCATTGTTCCCCTCTGCAAAGAATGTTTTCCAAGCCCTAAGTCTTTGCAGGGTTTTTTTCATTGCTCTAATTTGCTCCGAATAAGTTTCTTTCCAGCCCTAACCAGGTGCTAACGATGTTCCCAGCTTTTACCAGCTTGCAAACTCTTTCACTGTTTCTCTCTGCAAAGAATTTTTTCCAAGCTTTGCAGGTTTTTTTTCATTGTTCTACTTGCTCCCAATATTTCTTTCCAGATGCTAATGATGTTCCCAACTCTTATCGGCTTGCAAGCTCTTTAATTGTTACTCTCTCCGAATAAAGTTTTTTTCAGCCCTAACCAGGGGATAAAATAATGTGCTGAAGGGGACCAGACTATGGACACTAACCAGATGAATACCTGGTAAGAAAATTCTTTTCCCTATTTTCCTCCCCAAAAACTAAGGTGCGTCCTTCTTCTTTCACAAAGTGAAACACACTTTGCTCTGGTTTAGTTTCAAAGCGAGGAAAAATCAGCCCACAAAGGTCGAAGTCAGCAAAGCAATCACGAAACACAACGATCAGATAATCCTCTACAATGGCCAAACCCACAGGCTGCTCTTTATAGCAGCCCCACCCAACCACAGGTGGCCTCATTTTCTTTGATAATAATCTCTCCGTTGTTGTTGCCTATGTATCGCTCTCCGCATGCATGGCTGTATCATTAACTCTTGTTCCGAATCCAAGGAGGACAGAGATAATTGATCTCCTTCTGAGCTGTCTGCCACACTCTCCTCCTCCCTGTCACTCATGTCTTCTTGGTCAGAGGAGCCTTCATCAGCAGATTCCACCGGGGGCAAAACAGGCCTGCAGCATGTGGATGTCTCCCCCACATCCACAGTCCTTGGGGCAGGAGCTGGGCCAGAGCTAGCCACAACACAAATGTATACACATGTACAAAAACACAGAGAAAGTTTATGTAAACAGTGACCTTGGCCCTCCCTTCCACCTTTGCAGCGCTGACCCACCTTCTTGTCTTCGATGTACTCAATGTCCGCTGTGTTGTAGCCGTCGCGTTTGCTGTGCTTAAGGACCTTAAACCGCCTCTTGCCAATGCTGTCCATCACCGAGCGCCCATCGGGGAGGATTTGAATGTTCCTTATCTGCAGGACGCAGCCGAAATCTGCAAACCTGTTTTCCAGAAAGCCGGAAGGCAAAGAGAAGTGGGATGAATCCAGGAATCTTGGAAGCTCACGTGAAGCCACAGATCTCGCCGCCACGGGATTCAAGGGCTGGCTAAACAAAAGCGGCAACTAGCTGGGTCAGTTAGGTGTGAGCTCTTCGACAACCTGTGGGTATGAGATGGATGGGAGGAGGACGGTGGGATCCATGGGGCGCTCGGAGCTTGGTTGTTTTCCCGAAGACATTTTATGGACAAACTAAGTAACATCATCAGTGTGAGAAGGGAGTGGAGTTTGCAGAGTAGTAGTAGTTAAATAATTAAATCTCTACCTGGAGAAACCAGGAGACGGTGAGTTTTAGTTCTGCCCCAGGCATGAAAGGAGGTTGGGTGACTTTGGGCCAATCACCAGGAGATTGTGAATTCTAGTCCCACCTCAGCTAACTTTGAGCCAATCACCAGGAGACCCTGAATTCTCGTCCCATCTCATCTGACTGACTTTGGGCCAATCACCAGGAGACCTTGAATTCTCGTCCCACCTCATCTAGCTGACCTTGGGCCAATCACCAGGAGACCCTGAATTCTCGTCCCACCTCATCTGGCTGACCTTGGGCCAATCACCAGGAGACCCTGAATTCTAGTCCCACCTCATCTAACTGACCTTGGGCCAATCACCAGGAGACCCTGAATTAATGTCCCACCTCATCTGACTGACCTTGGGCCAATCACCAGGAGACCCTGAATTCTCGTCCCACCTCATCTGGCTGACCTTGGGCCAATCACCAGGAGACCCTGAATTAATGTCCCACCTCATCTGGCTGACCTTGGGCCAATCACCAGGAGACCCTGAATTCTCGTCCCACCTCATCTGACTGCCTTGGGCCAATCACCAGGAGACCCTGAATTCTCGTCCCACCTCATCTAACTGACCTTGGGCCAATCACCAGGAGATCCTGAATTAATGTCCCACCTCATCTGGCTGACCTTGGGCCATCATCAGGAGACCCTGAATTAATGTCCCACCTCATCTAACTGACCTTGGGCCAATCACCAGGAGACCCTGAATTAATGTCCCACCTCATCTGGCTGACCTTGGGCCAATCACCAGGAGACCCTGAATTCTCGTCCCATCTCATCTGACTGACTTTGAGCCAATCAACAGGAGACCCTGAATTAATGTCCCACCTCATCTGGCTGACCTTGGGCCAATCACCAGGAGACCCTGAATTAATGTCCCACCTCATCTGACTGACCTTGGGCCAATCACCAGGAGACCCTGAATTAATGTCCCACCTCATCTGGCTGACCTTGGGCCAATCACCAGGAGACCCTGAATTAATGTCCCACCTCATCTAACTGACCTTGGGTCAATCACCAGGAGACCCTGAATTAATGTCCCACCTCATCTGACTGACCTTGGGCCAATCACCAGGAGACCCTGAATTAATGCCCCACCTCATCTGGCTGACCTTGGGCCAATCACCAGGAGACCCTGAATTCTCGTCCCACCTCATCTGGCTGACCTTGGGCCAATCACCAGGAGACCCTGAAATCTAGTCCCACCTCATCTGACTGACCTTGGGCCAATCACCAGGAGACCCTGAATTAATGTCCCACCTCATCTGGCTGACCTTGAGCCAATCACCAGGAGACCCTGAATTCTAGTCCCACCTCAGCTGGCTGACCTTGGGCCAATTACCAGGAGACTGTGAATTCTAGTCCCACCTCATCTGGCTGACCTTGGGCCAATTACCAGGAGACCCTGAATTCTAGTCTCACCTCATCTGACTGACCTTGGGCCAATCACCAGGAGACCCTGAATTCTAGTCCCACCTCATCTGACTGACCTTGGGCCAATCACCAGGAGGCCCTGAATTATCATCCCACCTCATCTGACTGACCTTGGGCCAATCACCAGGAGACCCTGAATTATCGTCCCACCTCATCTGACTGACCTTGGGCCAATCACCAGGAGACTGTGAATTCTAGTCCCACCTCAGCTGGATAACTTTGGGCCAATCACCAGGAGACCCTGAATTCTAGTCCCACCTCAGCTGCATAACTTTGGGCCAATCACCAGAAGACCGTGAATTCTAGTCCCACCTCAGCTGTGCATGGCCTCAGTTCTGATGTCCATCATCTGCTACTTACCCTTTGACGGGATCTTTAATGCACATGCCAAACTGCCTGGTTCCTGACTCCATACATCTCCGGACCATCAGGCGATAGCAGGGCTCAAAAATGTGCAGAGGGCAAGGAACGGTGGGGTAGGCCATCGTGCAGACGAAGATGGGGACGTTCTTATTCAAGCTGCAGTGAGAAATTTTGTATGAAGTACTTTTAAAAAAAAAAAAAAAGACAAGAAGAGAAAAAATAACTTTTGCAGATTGAATATTTTTGCAGTTTTGTCAAACTTTTCCGTAAGTAGATTTTCCCCCTAAACACACACACACTTCAAATTACACAGTACAGTATTACATTTCCTCTAGATTTGTTTTATAGAATAGAATTTATTTATTTATTTATTTTTGTTTGTTTGTTTATTTATTCAATTTTTATGCCGCCCTTCTCCTTAGACTCAGGGCGGCTTACAACATGTTAGCAATAGCACTTTTTTAACAGAGCCAGCCTATTGCCCCCACAATCCGGGTCCTCATTTTACCCCCCTCGGAAGGATGGAAGGCTGAGTCAACCTTGAGCCGGTGATGAGATTTGAACCGCTGACCTTCAGATCTACAGTCAGCTTCAGTGGCCTGCAGTACAGCACTCTACCTCCTGCGCCAGCGCCGGCTGTATTGTTATTGAAGAATGTATTGTTATTGGCAGTTCTGTGTTAGCAAAAACTTCAGAAGAGAAGGATTTAGGGGTAGTGATTTCTGACAGTCTCAAAATGGGTGAACAGTGCAGTCAGGTGGTAGGGAAAGCAAGTAGGATGCTTGGCTGCATAGCTAGAGGTATAACAAGCAGGAAGAGGGAGATTGTGATCCTGCTATATAGAGCGCTGGTGAGACCACATTTGGAATACTGTGTTCAGTTCTGGAGACCTCACCTACAAAAAGATATTGACAAAATTGAACGGGTCCAAAGATGATCTACAAAAATGGTGGAAGGTCTTAAGCATAAATCGTATCAGGAAAGACTTCATGAACTCAATCTGTATAGTCTGGAGGACAGAAGGAAAAGGGGGGACATGATCAAAACATTTAAATATGTCAAAGGGTTAATTAAGGTCCAGGAGGGCAGTGGTTTTAATAGGAAAGTGAACACAAGAACAAGGGGACACAATCTGAAGTTAGTTGGGGGAAAGATCAAAAGCAACGTGAGAAAATATTATTTTACTGAAAGAGTAGTAGATCCTTGGGACAAAATTCCAGCAGCCGTGGTAGATAAATCCACAGTAACTGAATTTAAACATGCCTGGGATAAACATATATCCATCCTAAGATAAAATACAGGAAATAGTATAAGGGCAGACTAGATGGACCATGAGATATTTTTCTGCCGTCAGTCTTCTATGTTTCTAGAATAGAATTCTTTATTGGCCAAGTATGGACACACAAGGAATTTGTCTTGGTGCATATGCTCTCAGTGTACATAAAATAAAATATAGATTTGTCAAGAAACGTGTGGTATAACACTAACATGATTGTCATAGGAGTCAAATAAGCAATGAAGAAACACTCAATATTAATAAAAATCTTAGGATACAAGGAATGTTACTTCAACCAGTGTACTTCAGTGTATTTCAGCCTTTGCCATTTTAACATGTCTGGACTTCAACACCCAGAATTCCCCAGACACAGCCTACCAAGCGTGGGAAATACTGTTCTGGATTTTGAAATTTTTTTTTAGTATCCTGGAGAATTAAAGTCCTTCTGCAGTCACAAAATGATGTCAATTCAAGTTGAGCTGCCAAATACGAGGGTCGCCCAGAAAGCAATGCAACACATGTTTTTTCTCAGCCTACAGTAGTAGTAGTAGTAGTAATAATAATAATAATAATAATAATAATAATAATAATAATAATAATTTATTAGATTTGTATGCCGCCCCTCTCCGAAGACTCGGGGTGGCTCACAACAACGATAAAAACAATATTATAATGGTACAAATCTAATATTAAAAAACTGAAAACCCTATCATAATTAAAAACCAAGCAGCACATACATACCAAACATAAATTATAAGGAGCCGGGGGGAAAGATGTCTCAAATCCCCCATGCCTGGCGGTATAGGTGGGTCTTAAGTAGTTTACGGAAGACAAGGAGGGTGGGAGCAGTTCTAATCTCCGGGGGGAGTTGATTCCAGAGGGCCGGGGCCGCCACAGAGAAGGCTCTTCCCCTGGGGCCCGCCAGACGACATTGTTTAGTCGACGGGACCCGGAGAAGGCCAACTCTGTGGGACCTTATCAGTCGCTGGGATTCGTGCGGTAGCAGGTGGTTCTGGAGGTACTCTGCTCCAATGCCATGTAGGGCTTTAAAGGTCATGACCAACACTTTGAATTGTGACCGGAAACTGATCGGTAGCCAATGCAGTGTTGTAGATACGTGGGCGAATCTGGGAAGCCCCACGATGGCTCTCGCGGCCGCTTTCTGCACGATCTGGAGTTTCCGAACACTTTTCAAAGGTAGCCCCATGTAGAGAGCCTTGCAGTAAAGGAACCTCGAGGTAATGGTGCGAATGCGAAACTTCAGATATACATTATTTGAATTGTCAGGAGCGCGTGTGTAAATTTTGCATTCAGATAGCGTAGCTGGTGTTTCGAAATGGCGTCTGTAAGTGATGGACGTTACAAGCAGCGTGTCGCCATTGAATTTCTCACTGTGGAGAAAGAAACTGTTGGGAACATTCACCAACGTTTGTGTACAGTTTATGGGTGTCAACAAACTCAAACTCAACCCAGACGAGACGGAGTGGCTGTGGGTCTTGCCTCCCAAGGACAATCCCATCTGTCCGTCCATTACCCTGGGGGGAGAATCACTGACCCCCTCAGAGAGGGTTCGCAACTTGGGAGTCCTCCTTGACCCACAGCTCACATTAGAGAAACATCTTTCAGCTGTGGCGAGGGGGACGTTTGCCCAGGTTTGCCTGGTGCACCAGTTGCAGCCCTATTTGGACCGGGACTCACTGCTCACAGTCACTCATGCCCTCATCACCTCGAGGTTCGACTACTGTAACGCTCTCTACATGGGGCTACCTTTGAAAGGTGTTCGGAAACTTCAGATCGTGCCGAATGCAGCTGTGAGAGCAATTATGGGCCTTTCCAAATATGCCCATGTTACACCAACACTCCGCAGTCTGCATTGGTTGCCGATCAGTTTCCGGTCACAATTCAAAGTGTTGGTTATGACCTATAAAGCCCTTCATGGCACCGGACCAGATTATCTCAGGGACCGCCTTCTGCCGCATGAATCCCAGCAACCAGTTAGTGGGTCTTCTCCGGGTCCCGTCAAATAAACAATGCCGCTTGGCGGGATCCAGGGGAAGAGCCTTCTCTGTGGCGGCCCCGGCCCTCTGGAACCAACTCCCCCCAGAGATTAGAATTGCCCCCACCCTCCTTGCCTTTCGTAAGCTGCTTAAAACCCACCTCTGCCGCCAGGCATGGGGGAACTAAGATACACTTTCCCCCTAGGCCTTTACAATTTTATACATGGTATGTCTGTATGTATGTTTGGTTTTTTTATTATAATGGGTTTTAAATTGTTTTTAGTATTGGATTATTGTTATACGCTGTCTTATTATTGCTGTTAGCCGCCCCGAGTCTCCGTAGAGGGGCAGCATACAAATCCAATAAATGAATGAATGAATGAATGAATAAATAAATAAATCTGCAGTCGACAGAAGTACGGTTAGTCGCGGGAGACATTTTGAGGATGGCAAAGTGCAGAAATGGCTTCGTAATCAGAACAAGGAGTGGAACCGACATGTGGTGCATTACTTTCTGGGCGACCCTGGTATGTATGACCATGCAGGACATGGAAAACTGCGATGACCTACTTGGAAAATTCAGCCATCTCTTCTTCGAAAAGCATTTTTCTTTCGGCGAGTTCTTTCGGAAGGTACTTGGCGATCAAGTCCTCCATCAACACCGTCTTGCACAGCTTCCTTATGGCCAGGCACTGGATTGGGGAAAAGAGACTGTTCAGAAAAACAAGGTGGCGTCAACTGTACCTCAAGAGGAATGATTAAAGCAGGAGCCACCACATAAAAGGCCCTTTTTTTGGTGGTCCCATCCTTCTTCACTTGCACAAGCTAATGCAGGGGGGCCCAAACTTGGAAACTTTTAAGACTTTGTGGACTTCAACTCCCAGAATTCTCCAGCCATGCTTTTACGAGAAGAATCCTCCAATAGAATATTTCATGCCACTGGAGTTGAAATTGTGGGCTTAGACAACTTAGATATACGAAGAGCAGTTGCAGGAACTGAGCAAGGCCAGTCTGGTGAAGAGAAGGACCAGAGGAGACGTGATAACAGTGTTCCAATAATTAACAATAATAATAATTTAATAATTTATTAGATTTGTATGCTGCCCCTCTCCGAATTGAGGGGGTCGGGCTGTTTTCCAAGGCACTAGAAGGCCAGACAAGGAACAATGGATAGAAGCTGACCAGAGACTGAACCTAGAAGTAAGGAGGAACTTTCTGACGGTGAGAGTGGTCAACCAGTGGAACAGAAGTTGCCTGTGAGATCTCCAACACTTGAGGACTTTCAAAGGGAGAGTGGACTGTCATTTGTCCAAAATGGTGTAGCTGGAGCAGAGGGTTGGACTAGATGACCTGCAAGGTCCCTTACAAATCTAATAATTATCTAAACTAATCTAGAACTAGGCCGCCTTAGGTCTGAGCTAAGTGTAACACGTAAAACTATTTGCTACTTTTGTCAATGACTACTTCAGCTTCAACCACAACAACACACGAGCACACAATAGATACAAATGCAAGATAAACCGCTCCAAACTCGATTGCAGAAAATACGACTTCGGCAACAGAGTGGTCAATGGCCTTGGATGGACTACCTGACTCTGTGGTTTCTTCCTCAACCCCCCAAAATGGTAACCGCTTAGACTGTCTACCGTCGACCTCACCCCATTCCTAAGAGGTCTGAAAGGGGTGTGCATAAGGGCACCAATGTGCCTGTCCCAAGGTTGCCATATACAGTGGTACCTCTACCTAAAAATGCCTCTACTTAAGAACTTTTGTAGATAAGAAGTAAGATTTTTTTGCCTCTTCTTAAGAACCATTTTCTACCTAAGAACCCGAGCTCAGAAAAATTTCCCAGGAAATTTGAGAGCAGCATGAAGGCCCGGCCAGTTTCCTGCCATTCCCCCTGGGTTTCTCTCTCTGGTGCAGTGTATGGGAGGCAGCCTTGCACCTGGTGTATGGGAGGTGCGTGCTTCTCCTTGCCGCCTCAAAGCCCCTCTTTTTTAAAAAAAAGTCTTAAAGTTTGGGACTTTTTTGATTCCCCTCACCTTACCTTCTTCCTTAGGCAGTGACTGTCCTCCTCCTCTTCTTCCTCCTCTTCCTCCTCCTCCCACCCAAATTCCGAGCTTTTATTTCTTTCCTAATGGGTTTGCATGCATTATTTGCTTTTACAATTATTCCTACGGGAAAAATGGCTTCTACTTACAAACTTTTCTACTTAAGAACCTGGTCACAGAACTAATTAAGTTCTTAAGTAGAGGTACCACTGCACTCAAAACCGTCTCATGTATGCATATTTGATACTTTTACCGTAATCTTATATATGCTTGACAAAAATAAATAAAATAAATAACACGTTGCCAGGTTTGTAGACCTCTGGGTTAATGGCTTCCAAACTCTACGTGCTGCTGTGAGTTTAGCCGTGCTAATTTACCTCCAAGAGGTCTTCTTTGCACAAGGGGCAGGCTGTGTTGTGGTCCAGGCATCGTTGAAGGCACCTCAGGCAAAAGGTATGTCCACACCGAGTGGTGACAGGTTCATAGAAGAGCCTGGGAGGAAAAAGAGAAACCTCAGAAGAAGAAATCGCAACAGCTTCCATGGTCCAGGTTTTTGATTTACAACCTTATAAGGAAACTCAAAGGTCTGAAGACACAAAAGCCTGAGCTCAGGCCAACAAGCAATGTGGCAGATGAGCTTGGCCAATCCAGCTTGGTCTTTTCCGGGGTCGGTTAAATCCACTCTCCGCGTTTTCCAGGATTCCCTCTCCATAGGGCCTATACTGACTTTTAAATCTGAGCAACTTGATTTGCTCAGGGGGCTGGACTAAAACAGTGTTTCCCAATCTTGGCAACTTGAAGAGATCTGGACTTCAACTCCCAGAATTCCCCAGCAAGCGAATGCTGGCTGGGGAATTCTGGGAGTTGAAGTCCAGATCTCTTCAAGTTGCCAAGGTTGGGAAACACTGGACTAGAAGACCTCCAAGGTCCCTTTCATCTCTGTTCTTCTGTTATTCATTGCAGAAAAAATACACCTAAAATGATGCAACCACAACTTTTGGAGCGTGGTCTCTCTTAGAACTGGACTAATGCTTTGGAACTGGCCTGGCCATAGCAAACCCCCCCCCCCCCCCCACACCAGATACCTCATGCACAGGGAACACTCCATGTCGGATGGATCCACACAATTGAAGCTGATGCCATTTTCAGTACTGGGTTCTTCTTGCTTGTTGCTTTCTTCTACCAGGAAGGAGTGAAAGAGAAGGAAGAGGGGAGGAGAGAGGAAGAGAGGGAGAGAGAGAGGAGATAAGAGGGAGAGAGAGAGGGAAAAGAAAGTGAGAGAGAGGAGATAGAGAAGGAGAGAGAAGAGAGACAGGGGGAGAGAGAGGGAGAGAGATAGGGAAAAGGTGAGAGATAGGAGATAAGAGAGGAGAGAGGAGAGAGAAGAGAGACAGCGGGGGAGAGAGAAGAGAGAAGAGGGAGGGGAAAGGAGAAGAGAGAGAAGAGAGAGAGAGAGAAGATAAGAAAAGGAGGGGAAAGAAAAGAGAGAGAGGAGATAAGAGAGGGAGAGGAGAAAAGAGAGAGAAAGAAAGAGAGGAGAGAGAGAAGAATAGTAGAGGGAGAGGAGCAAGAGAGAAAGGAGATAAGAGAGAGAGAGAGAGAGACCAGTGCAATTGTTAGGAAAAAATATATATGCAAACTTCACTCCCCCCACCCCCATCGCGATGTCTAAACTGCAAATGTGCAACCATCCTAACACACATTTGGTGCTTTCAGAGAACTGGAGCAGCTTCTTGGATGAGAAGCGAAACGTTTTCAAGGAAAAAACAACAACAACCCAAAAAGTCCAAAAAACCCACCTTTGGGACAACAGTGATACGAACATTGGAGAACATCCATAGATTTCCAGGCCCAGTTTACACCTGATGATTTGACCCTTGCCAAAGAGCTTGGACTGTTTAACCCAACTTACCCATTTTCACTATTTTGGGGGGCAGATCTGAGCCCGCAGCCCCTTCCGCACGGCGTTTGTTGTTTTGGGGGGTCCGTTTCTCAGCGAGGGTCTTCACGGGTGGGGGGGCACCTCCAGGCTTTTCATCCAGGCTTTCTTCCTGGCTAGGGAGGGGATTTCCTGAGTTGTTAGGGTTGATCACATTCTGGTCTTCACAGTTTTCCTGGTCTTTGTCAACCTGAACCAAAAGAGAGGAGGGATCGTCCGGGATCTGTTTTGGAGACTTCCCTGGTCCATCTTAGTCTGCCCTTATGCTATTTCCTGTATTTTATCTTAGGGTGGATCTATCTTTATCCCAGGCATGTTTAAATTCAGTTACTGTGGATTTACCAACCACGTCTGCTGGAAGTTTGTTCCAGGCATCTACTACTCCTTCAGTAAAATAATATTTTGTCCCGTTGCTTCTTTTTTTTTTAAAAAAAAAAGGTTTATTTAGTTTTTCAAATAGAAACATAGAAACATAGAAGGGATAAACATATATCCATTGTAAGATAAAATACAGGAAATAGTATAAGGGCAGACTAGATGGACCATGAGGTCTTTTTCTGCCGTCAGACTTCTATGTTTCTATAATATATTGTATAATAATACGAGGCAACTTTTTTGGAGTTTAAAACTCACCTTCACCGAATAAGGCTGGAGTTCACAGGTTTTTTTGGCATTCTGCAACGCCTCCTCGTACCATTTCAAAGTATAACTGATTTGTGACCGGTTGCGATGCAGCAAAGGATCAGAAGGAACTGTAAAACAGTGGAAAACATTGTCTTAAATTGTTTGGTAATGCTATTTGCACTCAGGGCTATTTCTACGTTTTGGGCATTTCCTTAAAAGAAATATTCCTTAAAAATATTTCCTTCTACGAGACCGCCTTCTGCTGCACGAATCCCAGTGACCGGTTAGGTCCCACAGAGTGGGCCTTCTCCGGGTCCCGACAACAGAACAATGTCGCTTGGCGGGGCCCAGGGGAAAAGCCTTCTCTGTGGCGGCCCCGGCCCTCTGGAACCAACTCCCCCCGGAGATTAGAATTGCCCCCACCCTCCTTGCCTTTCGTAAGCTCCTTAAAACCCACCTCTGCCGTCAGGCATGGGGGAATTGAGACATTCTTTCCCCCTAGGCCTTTACAATTTATGCATGGTATGTTTGTTTTGTATGGATGTTTAGTTTTATAATAAGGGTTTTTAAGTTGTTTTTAGTATTGGATTTACATGATGTTTTTTATTACTGTTGTTAGCCACCCCGAGTCTATGGAGAGGGGCGGCATACAAATCCAATAAATAAATAAATAAATAAATAAATTTCCCTAAGGGAAATATTCAGAGGGGGGGGGGGGGAAATCTTTTCCTGAAGATTAAAAATGAATGTTTCTATGATTGGTTTAATAGAAGAAACGAAATTATAAATTGAAATATAATAATAATAATACTTTCATTCCTTTTTTTGATATAACAAATTTAAAAAAAAGATCTATGTATAGTAATTTTTCAGGAAGATTTGTATGAATTTAAAGAAATTAAATACGAATTTACGAAGGCGGTTAAGAAAATAAAAATAATGAAAAATACATGGACAACCAAAAAGAAAAAAATAGTGGATACCGATGAGGACATACTTCACCAGAAAATAATTTGAAAATATAAGATGACTTATAACTTTCCCTCTTACAAGGGAATTTAAATTTAATATATAATATGTTTATTGTTATTGTTATTATTGTTAAGTGTATTTAAATAAGTAAATAACTATATTGCTAGGACTATCATCTTTTTTGTTATTGTTGTTGTTTGTTGGTATGTTTTAGTTTTTTGTTTCTGTTTCAATTTATGAATTATCTTATATTTTTGTAAATTTGTATATATGTGTTTTTTTAAAATTAATAAAAATTTATTTAAAAAAAATAAAAAAAATAAAAAAAGAAAAGAAAATGAAAAACTTTTTTTTTTATAAATGAACCGGAGAAGTTCTTTATTCTCTCTCTCTCCACTCCACCCTGCTGTTTCTCTTCGGCACTGCTGTCCTCAGCCATCCCATTTCTCTTATATAAGCACTTTGAAGGTTGCATAAATGTGTGAAATGCCAAAGCAAAAACAGCACCATAACAATCCCGGAAGCCAGAAGAGGAAAGGAGGAAGAGAGACAAAAAAGGAAAGCAATATTGCAATTACTATACCAAAAGAGGGTGGGAAAACATCGTAAAACTCTTTGTTGTACAACCTAAGTTTCACACACACATAAAAAAAAGCCAAGGGAGACAGCTGTCCGAATTTTCACACTGTCCGAATTTTCACACACTGTCCAATTTTTTTGGGTTCGCTTTCCAAGTACCAGGAGAATTCAAAATCGGACGTTTGCTGGAAAGCACCCCTAAAAAAAGACGTCCTCTGATTTTTACAACTTTCCTGCCATCATTAAAAGACCCCCCTGCCCAAAATTCGGCTGGGAGCGTCCGGAGGGAGTGGCGGACAGAGAAAGTCATCGCTGACCGTTTCTGCAATGGTAGCCATCTTAGATTGCGGCAGTAAAACTGAGTTTGATGGCAGATGCTCAAAGCCAGGCGGCTTTTGGTCACAAGTGAGAAATCTCACAGTGGAGGGGTGTGTGTTTAAAAACCTGTGCCGAGACCCCTCCCGATTCGATTGATGGTCCATCGCGGGTCAATTTCTGGCCAGAGAAGATGGGACTGAAAGACAGCAATGCGGCGTGGCAAGCTCCAATAATAATAATTCTCTTTTTAAAGTACCTTTAAAGGTTTGTGTTGTCTGGATAAATTCCTCCTCACCCCACCCCCTGGCAGGAATATGATCTCACTAGCTACACTTTGGAAATGAAATGGCACCAAGCAGGGATGTCCTTTATCTCCAAAATTATTTGTAATATCAATAGAGATCTTAGCTAATAAGATAAGACAAGATAACACTTGGGAAGGATATAGAATAGGGGAATTAGAAATGAAAATAAATTTATTTGCAGACGATGCAATTATATTGACCCAGACCCCGATGGAGATGATTAAAGGTATAATAAACATTTTACAAGAGTTTAAACAGGAATTGGGACTGTCGGTTAATATGGAAAAATCAGAGATTATGTGTTTAAATATAGGTCCGAGAGAACAGATAGAAATCAGGCAAGAATCAGGGTTGAAATTAGGACTTAAAAAGTAAAATACTTGGGAATTTGGTTATTGAAAAACCCAGTGAAAATTGAAGAGATGAATTATAGATTAATATGGAGGAAAATGTTGAAACAGATGAGGAGCTGGAAAGAGAAAAAGCTAAGGAGACTCTCTAAAACCCTCTGCCGTTTTTTTTTTTGCAACCTAGCCGAGTGCAAACACTTTTGCTGCTAAGTGAGAAATGAGTGAAATGACTCCTGCCCCATTGCGTAAATGAGCCACAGGATCATTCCACAAATCTGGACTTGGCTTGTTAGAAAGGCGTAAAAGGGGATCCCAGAACACACACACACATCCAGGGGGAAATTGCAACCGTCATAAATTGTGAGTCGGTTGCCAAGCCTCCAAATCTAAACCATGCAACCGTACGGATGTTGCCATGGTCGTAAGTGTGAAAAATCGTTGTAAGTCATGGTTGGTTTTTTTTTCCAGTGCTGTTGTAACTTCGGTAACTACGTCAAAAGCGATTGTGGCATTTAACACCACAATCTGGTGCAACCAATCTTATAAACCCTCCTTTTATCCGTTCATCCAATAGACAATAAACCCAACAAAGGGAATATTTGCAGGTTGAAAAGAGGGGTCCCAGGTTCTTTCTGAGCTTGGTGAGATTTTTTGGGGGGGTGTTTGGGTAATAAAATGTCGGCAAGACAATTTTTAGAGGTTTGAGTAATAAAATGTCTGCAAGACGGAAATGGATAGGTTAATATTAAAGATAAAGGATGAAGAAGATACAGAATATTTTTTAAACATGGGATTTGTTGCATCCATGGTTAGATATTAAGAGGTAGAAATAAGAAGCTGGATGAACACCACTATGTGCAAGTAAATAATATTATTGCATGAGTAAATGGACTCAGATGATACACTGTTTACTAAGCACTTATGTATGTTAAAGATAAAGGATAAAGAAGATACAAAATATTTTTTTAACATGGGATTTGTTGCAGCCATGGTTAGATATTAAGAGGTAGAAATACGAAGCTGGGTGAATACCACGATGTGCAACATTATTATAATTGTTATTATGTATGAGTAAATGGACTCAGGCGATACACACTTACTTATGTACATTAAAAGAAAAAACGTATCAATAATATGTTAAAAGTCTGCAAAAAAACCCCTCAGAGAGTAAACAAAGATTTACGATCGTAAACCCTGATTGCAGGACAGTTGAAAGGAAGGGAGGGAGGGCAGGTTAGGGGAATTTGTTGGCTGGTGAAAATGAACCACTTGGAGAAAAAAAAACCCCAGCTCAGCTTGTCCACCAAAGGAGACCTTGGAGGAGGAATCAACAATAGGTTGTAAGACATGGAGCAGGGTGACCTGCTGTTGATTTTTGCCATTTCTCGGCCTTTTCTTCTCCCCCCCATCCCTAGTTATACAACTGTTAAAAGTGGGAGAGAGAGAGACACTGGTCCAAGCTAGCTTATGCAACCAACTGTCCTTCTGACCTATTTTCGGTTCTGATTTCAAGAGAGCAGGCTGCCATTTCAACTCTGTGCAAAAAAACCCACCCCAAAACAAAAAAACTCCAGCCCATTTCACAGATGTGGGGATTTAGTAGCAATGTTTAGCCTCCTTTGGCCGGTGGCCCCAAACTACACACACAAAACCCCCCGATGCATTGATTTGCTCACACCTACAAGTATGCTGCTCGGAATCTCAGTTTATCGGGGAAGAGAAAGGTCACTCAATTTGAACCCAGGATCGTCCGACATTTATCACTGGTGCTCTGTTCCAAAGGTCAGGGCGAGACGTCAGAAACAAGCTACAATCTCCTTCAAAAGAGGCTTTCCTACAAAGTTCAGGCACCCCCCACCAAGAAATCACCACTAAAACACCTTGACGCTGTTTCTGAGTGGTCTAACACAGTGGTCCCCAACGTTTTTTCCACCAGGGACCAGTTTCAGCAAGACAATTTTTCTATGGCCCGGTGGGGGCGGAAAGGGGTGTGGTTGGGGGCGGGATTAAGCATGGGGGTGCTGGTCCTCCCCACCCCTCTTTCCCGCCATCGCCCTGTGGCCGGCAGAACCTGCCTCCCAAGCCCTCTTGCCCAGCGGGAGCTAAGCGCTGGAGACAGGGGGTCAGGCTGGCCCTCCTGCCTCCCCCCAGCCAAAAATGCAAAAGTGCCCCGCGGCAGAAGCCAAAAGAGGCTTGAGCCTCTCGGTCCTTCCCGCCCCTCTGTCCCGTCCATCGTCCTGTGGCCGGCAGAACTGCCTCCCGAGGCCTCTTGCCCGGCGGGAGACGAAGCGCTGGAGGGAGGGGGTGGCGGTATGAGGGCCGGCAGCTGCTGACTCCACAGACCGGTGCAACATGCCCCGCGGCCCGGTACTGGTCCGCGGCCCGGTGGTTGGGGACCCCTGGTCTAACACATGGCAACTCCAAATCTCAACTAGCAAATGCTCTGTCCTACACATTGGGAAGAAGAATCTGAACTCCAAATACGAACTGAATAATCAAATTATCACAGATAATCCCCACTCGGTTAAAGACCTTGGTATACTAATAACAAAAGATTTAAGTGCCAAAGCCCACTGCAACAATATAGCCAAGAAGGCTTCAAGAGTTGTAAACCTAATCCTACGTAGCTTCTGCTCTGGCAATCTCACACTTACAAAGCTTTCACCAGACCCATCCTCGAATTCAGCTCATCTGTTTGGAACCCATATCGCATGTCAGACATTAACACCCTTGAAAATGTCCAAAGATACTTCACCAGAAGAGCCCTTCACTCCTCCACTCGAAATAGAATACCCTACGAGACTAGACTTTCAATCCTGGGTCTTGAAAGTTTAGAACTAAGACGCCTTAAACAAGATCTAAGTATTGCCCACAAGATCATATGCTGCAACGTCCTGCCTGTCGACGACTACTTCAGCTTCAACCGCAACAACACAAGAGCACGCAACAGATTCAAACTTAATATTAACCGCTCCAAACTTGACTGTAAAAAATATGACTTCAGTAACCGAGTCGTCAAAGTGTGGAACTCATTACCGGACTCCATAGTGTCATCCCAAAACCCCCAACACTTTATCCTTAGATTATCTACGGTTGACCTATCCAGATTCCTAAGAGGTCAGTAAGGGGCGAGTGCACTAGAGTGCCTTCCATCCCCGTCCTATTGCTCTCCTATATCTCCTATACCTTTCTTCTATTCCTATATCTCTTCTTCTATTCTTTCATTGATATGTTCTATTACTGTATCTTCTTTTCTATTATTTTTTAGATATATTTTACTATGAGTATCTCCTCTATAACCTTCATCATGTATTTTACTATGTGTGTGTATATATATACAGTATATATTTTCGTAGATTACGTAGATATATATATACCCACTAAATCCCTCATTGTGTATTGGACAAAATAAAATAAATTAAATAAATTAAATAAAAGTTGGGAAAACATATTCTCACATTTGGGTACTCAGGACTGTCTGAGTTCGGGTATTTGAAACAATGATTCAATGACTTTTTTCCCCTTTTTGGGGGGGATGGTATATTCTGCATTAGTTCAACTCTTTTAAGCCTTGAATGAAGGCCTCCGAGCAAACCTGGGCTAATTTGAACTATGGTTTTTAACTTTATTCTGTGTCATTGTCCCTGAAGGATATATAGCGCCTTCTGTTTGAACAGGGGGTCGAGCTAGATGACCTCCAAGGTCCCTTTCAACTTTGTTCCTCTGTTAATAATAATTATCTTGCTATTGTCTTGAGCTCAAGGCAAAAAATATGAATTAAAGAAGGAAGAGAAGTCAAAAGATGTTTGAAGAATGCTTGTTAACCTCAATCAAGAGCCGCAGATGAAAGCTAGGTAAATAGGAAAGATCTGAGGAAGCGGGTTTTTCAAAGGACCAAGTTGGACCATCCTGGCTTAACCAAGTCTTGATAGTTAATCAAACCTCTGTGTAGATAATGGTTGATTTGTTGGCCTGTTTTCTTGGGGATAAATATTGCAATTGCTGCATTCATAATAAATAACTTTTAGGCTTTTACACTTATTAGGAGTTAGCACACATTATCAGTTTAGGAGAAAACTTGTATCAACTTCTGGAGAAGTTAATACCTTCACACGTTTGCTGAGCTAGGTTTCAGCCAAGCCTGTTGTATATCCCATCTTAACTACGTTACTTAGGGTTCTCCTGGGTCATCCAAACTCACAATGTTGGGCTAAAGGAATAAGCCACAATCATGATGGCTTGCCAATACAGGCCAGAGTTGATACGGAGGAGAATGGTTGTTTGAATATGTTACTTCCCTGCAGAGCGCAGGAAGGGTCCAGGCAGTTAAAAAGAATAAAATTCACATGCAAGTGGTACTTTTGAATGAAAGACAAAAATAACACTTGCAATAAATTGAATCCGGAGGAAATAAAGGAAAAAAGGTAAGGAAGGAGAAATTATCTGAGTAATGGAATCATTCAATGGAAGGTAGCCAACTAAAAAAAAAAAGAATTAGGGAAGGATGCTTTATTGGCGCCTATCAGGAGAGACAGTGTTACCCTCCCATCAGTTCTTAAAACTACATTTTTCTCCCCATTCTTACAAAAATGAAAGTTAATAAAAGTTTACAAACAGGAAGCAGCAAGCTACCCCTTCTCTTTAAAAAAACAAACCCCAATTGAGCAAACCAGGTGGATTCCATCATGTAAAAACTAGGTTCAAAGCTGCAGCTGTCGCTCCAGGAAGCCCACCCCCCTCCTTCACCTGTTGAATTTCTGCCTGCTGGCAAAGAGCAAGAAACCAGGGAGAGCTGTAAAAATTGCAGCAGGCCCTTTTCTCCCTAACTCACAGGAGGGTTGGGCTAGAAGACCTCCAAGGTCCCCTCCATATTTTATTCTGTCTTCAAAGTCACCAGGTACAGAACAAGGGGAGAAGTTAACTTAGATTTGTTGAATGTCCCTCACCCACTCTCCCAGTCACTCCCACAACACACACGTGGTTGTCTGAATGAATGGAAAGGTCTCCTACCACCTGAGCAAAGGTTGGACTAGTCTAGAAGACCTCCAAGGGTCTCCTTCCAAAATTTCACTCTGCCTTCAAACAAGGAAGAAAGTCAACAAGGGGGGGAAAGTTAGCAAGGGTTTGTTGAACGCTTCCCTCCTCCATCCACCCTTTGTCTGGAATGGTAGAGGGTCTCCTGCCTAAGCGGGGTCAGACTAGAGGACCTCCAAGGCCCCTTCCAACTTGGTTATTCTGCATTTAAACAAGGAAAAAATGTCACAGGGTTAAAAATAAAACAGGGGGCCAAGTTAACCCAGGTGTGGAAGGCTTCCGCCCACCTACCCACCCTGTTCTGCCAGGGTGTTTCAACCGCCCATAATTACAGGGTAATTAGTCCAGGAGGACACACACCACAAGATAAAAGGAAAACCCAAAAGTTTTTATAAACAGAAAAACAGAAACAGCTCCCTTTTTAAATGTCAAAGGGATTTTCTGGTACACACAAGGCACAGGTTAAATGCAGTCCAATTGCTCACCCAATAACTGGGAAATTGAGCCCAATTCTAAAGTCCAGAGAGTCCCCACACAATCTTGAACAGCACAAAAACCACGATATTGACCAAACAATGAATCAGATAAACTGCCATGAGGCTAAAACATGAGGCTGCACTTTTATCTGTAGCACTAATTACAGCAGCCCCACCCAACCACAGGTGGCCTCATTTTCTCTTGTAATAATCCTTCAGTTGTTGTCTCCTATGCATCACTGTACGCATTTGTGGATGTGTCATTCTTGTTCAGAATCCAGGGATGATACAGATGATTGATCTCCTCCTGGGCTGTCTGCCAAACTCCCCTCTTCCATGTCACTCACGCTTCCTTGGTCAGAGGAGGCTTCGTCGGCAGATTCCATCGGGGGCGAAACTGGCCTGCGGCATGTGGATGTTTCCCCCACATCCACCTGCACATTCCTTGGAGCAGGAGCTGGGCCAGAGCTAAACACAACACACCCATTGTCTGAAACGGGAGGGGTTCTTCTGCTTGAGCATGGGTCAGACTAGACAACCTCCAAGGCCCCTTTCCAACGGTACCAATCTAGATCCTGCCCAGGAGATACGAATGGCTTTTATTTTCTTTCTTTTTCTACCGGCTTTTAACTGTTGTTTTATACTGTTTTTTAGATATATGCGGATAAATTAGATAAACTAAATTAGGACGTTTATATTGTTTGGTTTTTAAAAAATATGTTGTACGCCGCACCAAGTCCTCAGAGAAGGGCGGCATATAAATCCAATAAAATAAAATAAAAAATAAAATATACTGCTCCAAAAAAAAAAGAAAAAAGGGAGCACTCAAATAACACATCCCAGATCTGAATGAATGAAATATTCCCATTGAATATTTCATTTGCACAACTATTCCATTTGC
This sequence comes from Erythrolamprus reginae, assembly GCF_031021105.1. Lineage (NCBI taxonomy): Eukaryota > Metazoa > Chordata > Lepidosauria > Squamata > Dipsadidae > Erythrolamprus > Erythrolamprus reginae. The sequence continues at coordinate 53,198,613 of NC_091957.1, forward strand.
CCAACAGCATGTGAAATGGTCAATCAGCGTTACTTCCTATGTGGACAGTTTGATTTCACAGAAGTTTGATTTACTTGGAGTTATATTGTGTTGTTTAACAGTTCCCTTTATTTTTTTGACCAGTGTAAATAAAGTAAATAAATAAAATAATAAAATAAAATATATACTGTAATATAATATAAAATAAGATAAAAAATAAAAGACATACATACATAAATAAGTTAGCTCCGGGGTAGGCAAAGTTGGCTCTTCTATGAAATGTGGACTTCAACTCCCAGAATTCCTGAGCGGGCATGAGTGGCTCAGGAACTCCGGGAGTTGAAGTCCAGGAGTCATAAAAGTGCCAACTTTGCCTACCCTGGAGCTAGATAAACAAACAAACGAGGAAGGGGGTCAGACTAGACGACCTCCAGGGCCCCTTTTCAACTTCAATATTCTGCAGGAACATTGCGGGGTTAAAAGAATGCGGGGACAAGTTAACCCCGGTGTGGTGAAGGGTTATCCCCCAACCAACCCAACCATGCACCTGGGAGTTCATCCCCACCTGCTCCAAATGCCCCCTTTCCCCTCCGCTTGCGGCAGACTGACACACCGGCGACCCGAGTCATGTGTGAACACCCCGCTTTATCCCAGACCTGCGTCATGTCTGAACGCCCCACTTTCCCCCAGACCCGCGTCAAGTGTGAACGCCCCACTTCCCCCCCAGACCCGCGTCACATCTGAACTCCACACTTTTCCCCAGACCGGCGTCAGGTGTGAACGCCTCACTTTTCCCCAGACCCGCGTCACGTGTGACCCCCCCACTTTATCCCAGACCTGCGCCATGTGTGAACGCCGCACTTTCCCCCAGACCCGCGTCACGTCTGAACTCCCCACTGTTCCCTAGACCCGCGTCACGTGTGAGCGCTCCACTTTATCCCCAGACCCGCGTCACTTTTGCTCCCCCCCGCACTTTCTCCAGCCAAAGCGTGACTCACCCAGGCGGAGGGCTCGGTCGTACTTCTCCAGCGCCTCCCGCAGCCGCCCCTCCTTGCAGAGCGCGTTCCCTTCCTGGCGGAGCCGCGCCGCCCGCACCTGCTCGGGGAAGCCCTTGTCCAACAGGTGGCCGAGCACCACGTTGGGCCGGAGCGGCGACTGGGCGAAGCGGGCGCCGGGGCAGAGGCTGCAGACGGCTCGCGGGGGCGGCTTGGGCGTGGCCGGGGTGGCCCCGCGCCGTCGCAGCGCCCGAGCCCCCCGCCGCCTCAGGGCGCACTCCCGGCAGAAGGTGTGGCCGCACAGGAGCGAGACGGGCTCGCAGAGGAAGCCGCCGCACCGGCCGCAGCCCCAGACGCCCCACGGGCTCCGCTCGCCCGACGCCCCGACCCGACGCCCGGCTCGCAGGCGCCGCTTCAAGCGCTCCACCAACACGCGCAGCGCCGGCAAGCGGGGCAGCATCGCCTCAGCGGCAGCAGCAGCAGGACGAGGCGGCGGCGGCGGCGGAGATCCCGGCTCGGCACCGGCGCCGCTACGGCCAGCAGCGGCGGCAGCAGCCCGGGAGCTCCGGCGAAGCGGCTGGCCCCGCCGGGTGAAGAACTGCGGGAGCCGCCCGTCGGGGTTCCCCAGACGACGGCTGCGCGGCGTCGCTGTTGCGGTGCCTCGTCCCATCTCGTCGGAGTTCTCTCACGCCCCCCTCTGCGGCGCCCACCCCGCGCGGCCAGGCTTATATAAAGCAGGTCGGCCGCTGATTGGCTGGCCGGTTCCGGACGGCGCCCTTTGATTGGACGGGGCGCCCCCGACGCCGACGGGGCTGGTTACAAAACCGGACGCGTTTTATAACAGGCGTCTTTTGTGGCAAAGCGGGGCGGCGGCGGGACGGAGGGAGGCTTTTTTTGGTGTGTGTGTTTGTGTGTGTCTCCGTTGATGAGGAAGATTTAATTGTCGTTCATAAGTGCACCAGCGTGCCGGCCATCCCCTGTCCTAATGCCTTTTATGTTTTTACTAGCTTCATGAATGTGAAGTCTTCGGAGAGGGGCGGCATACAAATCTAATAAATTAATTATTATTATTATTATTCCCAATGATTATTCTATATTATTCCTAATGTTTTTCTATTGATGTATATTACAATGATTACAGTACTCCTTTTCTATCCCACTAACTTTTCTTCTATTCCCTCATTGATATATAGCTCATCTGTTTGGAATCTATATCGCATCTCAGACATCAACACCCTTGAAAATGTCCAAAGATACTTCACCAGAAGAGCCCTTCATTCCTCCACTTGAAACAGAATCCCCTACGAGACTAGACTTTCAATCCTGGACCTAGAAAGTTTAGAACTAAGACGCCTTAAACAAGATCTAAGTATTGCTCACAAGATCATATGCTGCAACGTCCTGCCTGTCGGCGACTACTTCAGCTTCAACCACAACAACACAAGAGCACACAACAGATTTAAACTTAATATTAACCGCTCCAAACTTGACTGTAAAAAAATATGACTTCAGTAACCGAGTTGTCGAAGCGTGGAACTCAATAGTGTCATCCCCAAACCCCCAACACTTTACCCTTAGATTATCCACGGTTGACCTCTCCAGATTCCTAAGAGGTCAGTAAGGGGCGAGTACAAGTGCACTAGAGTGCCTTCCGTCCCCTGTCCTATTGCTCTCCTATATCTCCTATACCTTTCTTCTATTCCTATATCTCTTCTTCTATTCTTTCATTGATATGTTCTATTACTATATCTTCTTTTCTATTCTTTCTTAGATATATTTTACTATGAGTATCTCCTCTATAACCATCATGTATTTTACGATGTATATCTATATATACAGTATATATACCCACTAAAACCCTCATTGTGTATTGGACAAAATAAATAAATAAAAATAAATAAATAAATATCCCTATCCCCTTATTTTCTCTTCTATTCTTTCCTTTCATTTTACTGACCTTGGAAGGAAACCCCTGGCAGTGAGCAGAATTAGCCTGCAATACTGCATTCTAACCACTGCGCCACCACGTCCCTTCCTTCTTTCCTTGCCACTTAGCACTAACGGACATATGCCGCTTAACAAGCCCTAAGTGGTTTAGAGTCAGCTTATGGCCCCAACAATTTTCCCCACGTTGGAAGGACGGAAGGCTGAGTCCAACTTTGAGCCAGGTGAGATCTGAACAGCCAAATTGCAGTCAGTTGGCAGTCAGCAGAAGTAACCTGCAGTACCACACTCTAACCACTGTGCCGCCGCGGCTCATTCAACATGAATTGGTGTTCACAGGATGAGCTGTTAGTCTGATGCCTTGACCACTAGACCAAACTGCCTCCTTGCTATTTTGCAGAGTTGGGGAGGGGGACGATGACTATCTACCCCTCTAAAGAGACTAAGATCCATTTTGGCGCACACAGATCTGACACTGAAATAAACCAGATTTCAATCACACAGTTTATCTGAAAGGCTCTCTTTATCCATTAGGATAATTATTATTTTTTAAATGTTTGCAACGAATTATACAGAAAAAAAGGTTAAATAGGAATTAGGCTATTAACGCTCCTGCAGATAATTCAAAATTGTTATTTTTTTTTTTAAAAAAATCCACGTAAACAACCTTCTAACCAGCAGTTTCTGACCCAGAAAAATAATAACAATAAAAAAAAGTATTATATGTACAGCCAGCTCCTGTAAGGTTGTATAACAACACATGTAATCGTGCATACAAAAAGGTGTCCTTGTGTGTTCTTTTGAGTGTAAATTGCGGAAAACTTGATAGTTTTTTGTTTTCAGTGTTCAGTCCTGTATCTTCAAAATGCTTCTTTTTTCTAAGTCGTTCATCTCCTTCAAGATGAGCGCGATGTGGTATCTTAATTCTTGGAATTTGGCCACGGGGACCTGGCAGATAAGATAAAACAAAAATAATCCCTTTGGCCTAAATGTAATAAAATTTAACAGATAAGTGAAAGCAAACAGATGAGATGTAATAGCAAACAGTGTTTTAAATTTATATAGCGATATTGAAAAAGTTTAACCCCGTCTCAAAAGTCACCCCTTTTGCCTTGCGCTGCTGGGAATCCCCGCCTCCGGACTTCCATTGCCAGCCGAAGCGCGGGGATTCCCCGGAGGCTCCCCTCGCTGGGAAACCCCACTTCCAGACTTCCGTTGTCAACAGAAGCACTGGGATTGCTCCCCTGGCTGGGATTCCCTTCATTTTTGCCGGCGTTGCTTTGAATCCCAGCAAGGGGAGCCTCAGGGGAATTTCCGCGCTTCGGCTGGCAATGAAAGTCCGGAGGCAGGGCATCCCAGTGACGGCGGCTTGGGTTCATAAGGTGAAAACAGTTCGGAAGAAGAGGCAAAAAAATCTTAAGCACCGGATTCGTGTCACGAAAAGTTCATATGAAGAGGGGTTCGTAAGACGAGGTATCACTGTACTCTGAAAAATACGGTAATTAAAGCATCCGCGGTAAAAATGTAAACACATTAGAATGACGATAACAAAGCTCTCCTTAGATTCCCTATCAAAGAACTCCTTGTCTGTGTTCCCTATGTCATAATTTAAAACATTAAAAAATGTTTTTAAAAGAACCTCATCAAACTACACATTTTTATGTGTTTTTTAAAAAATACGGTAATTAAAGCATATGCTGTAAAAATTTAAACACATTAGAATGACGATAACAAATACGCTCCTTAGATTCTCTATCAAAGAACTCCTTGTCTGTGTTCCCTAAGTCATAATTGAAAACATTAAAAAAAAAATGTTTTTAAAAGAACCTCATCAAACTACACATTTTTTGTGTGTTTTTTTAAAAAATACGGTAATTAAAGCATCTACGGTAAAAATTTAAACACACTCGAATGACGATAACAAAAACGCTCCTTAGATTCTCTATCAAAGAATTCCTTGTCTGTGTTCCCTAAGTCATAATTGAAAACATTTTAAAAGTATTTTTAAAAGAACCTCATCAAATTACCGTGTTTCCCCGATAGTAAGACCCCCCCGATTGTAAGACATATGGGGGGTTTCAGGGGGGTTGGCTAATATAAGCCATACCCCGAAAGTAAGACATATGTCTTACTTTCGGGGAAACACGGGGGGTATTGCCGCCGGGCCGATTGCCGAGCGGGGACGGGGCGCGGGAGGAGGCAGCGCTGCACCGGACCCCTCAGGCTGCTCCTCCCGAGCCCCCGTGTGCCCCTTCGGAGGAGCCCCATCCCGGGCGGAACAGCCTGAGGGGTCCGGTGCGGCGCTGCCTCCTCCCGCGCCCCGCCCCCGCTTAGCAATCGGCCCGGCCGCATTGCTGGCGTTCCAGGCGGGCCGCCCGGCATAAGCAGCGGTTTCGTGCCTCTCTTGCCGAGCGAGGACGGGGCGCGGGAGGAGGCAGCGCTGCACCGGACCCCTCAGGCTCCTCCGCCCGGGATGGGGCTCCTCCCGAGCCCCCGTACGCCCCTCTGGAGGAGCCCCATCCCGGGCGGAGCAGCCTGAGGGGTCTGGTGCAGCGCTGCCTCCTCCCGCGCCCCGTCCCCGCTCGGCAATCGGCCCGGCGGCATTGCTGGCGTTCCAGGCGGGCCGCCCGGCAGTCCAGGTTTCATCATTCATTTATCTCGGCTCGGAAATTATGCGGGTCTTTCAATCCTGCTGCTTCTTTTTAGCTCCTTTCCTCCTTTTTTTCGGTGCCTTTCATCAGCTGATGGACCCCAAACATTGCAGACCCTGTGCTTTTCTGACTTACCCTCGTTAAGGATGGAAGACTGAGTCAACTTTGAGCCTTCGGGAACGCGACCCTTTCAATTTTTTTCCAATATAAGACATACCCCGAAAGAAAGACATAGGGGGGCTTTTGGGGGTACGGTGACACTGCCTTGACACTGCCTTACTATCGGGGAAACACATAGTTTTGGTGTGTTTTTTTAAAAAAACCTCACGTTTTCTGTCCTCAAAATTCACATTAGTTGTACAACTCGGATTCTGCAGTAAGTTAGAAACCCAGTTATAAAATACAGATTCTCGGGGGCATTTTGAGCTGGGGGAAAAAAAATCTATGGTAAAATTCAAAGGAACTTTTGCCCAAAACTTCAGCGATCTTGCTAGCTAGACTTACTTCAAAGCGATGAGCGGATCCATCGGACAGCTTCACTTGCATTAAGATGGAGGGCTGCAAAACCCGGGCCAGAGAGCTGTAAACATAAATATTAACACTGTGAGAAACGATCTAGGAGGGCAGACAGAGGGCTGAATCCAGAATTGGCAAATGTCTTTCCACTTATTTCCCCAGGAAAAGCCATTTATTAATCACCAAGAGAAGCCAATAAAAGAAATTATCTATTGCTTGGGATTAAACTCTCCGAGCTGGTTGGTTTTCTTGTAGACGTTTCATTATTAAATTCTAATCTCCGGGGGGGTGGGGGTTGGTTCCAGAGGGCCGGGGCCGCCACAGAGAAGGCTCTTCCCCTGGGCCCCGCCAAATGACATTGTTTAGTTGACGGGACCCGGAGAAGGCCCACTCTGTGGGACCTAACTGGTCGCTGGGATTTGTGCGGCAGAAGGTGGTCCCTGAGATAATCTGGCCCGGTGCCATGAAGGGCTTTATAGGTCATAACCAACACTTTGAATTGTGACCGGAAACTGATTGGCAACGAATGCAGACTGCGGAGTGTTGGTGTAACATAGGCATATTTGGGAAAGCCCATGATTGCTCTCGCAGCTGTGTTCTGCACGAACTGAAGTTTCCGAACACTTTTCAAAGGTAGCCCCATGTAGAGAGCATTACAGTAGTCGAGCCTCGAGGTGATGAGGGCATGATCAGGGAAAGAGGAAGGATTGTGGTGTCTTTAGATTTCTCTGACCTTGGTTGTCTTCTTGCAGGCGTTTCATTACCAAACTAGATAACATGATCAGGGAGGGAGGAAGTATTGTGGCGTCCTTAGGGCTCTCTGAACTTGGTTGTCTTCTTCCAGACGTTTCATTATCAAACTAGATAACGTCATCAGCACCGATGACTTATAATTGGGGTTTTAAAATAAAATTCAGATTAGTTTTAATTAATTGGGTTTCTTATGTGTCTTTTTTGTATTGCGCCCGCTTTGTAAGCCGCCCTGAATCTACGGAGAAGGGAGACACAGAAATCCAAATAATAAATGAATAAAATAAATAATTAAAAACTATTGCTATAATTCCCAACCTGGTTGAAATGGCGACATCAACCCTCCACTGGAAGTCCTCAATCGTGGGAAGCCGGTTTCCTTGTTTTTGAAGGGCAACGTCGAGGATGGAGCGCCTGTAAGAAAGAAGAAGGGGCAATGTTGCCTAGAAAGTAGAGCGAGTTGGGAAAAAGGGGCCGGTTCTCCAGACAGAAGGAAGGGACATTATTATTTTTTTTTTTTTTTAAAAAAATAGTGTTTATTATATTACAAAGGTTAAAAAGGAAGAGCAAATATATCTTGTTTTACATCACTGTTTCAAAACATACTCATAGTTGTTCTGTCTGGGTCCCTCCAGAAGCAAACACCAACCCAAAAAGAGAATCCAGACACACTGGTAAAAAGCAAAGGCAGTTTATATAATTCAAGGAAAACACAGGTAACAGAAAATGTCCTTACAAACAGGAACACGCTGGAACGTCAAAGATGTTTCACGAAGGCCATGAAGTAAAACAGGATTCTTGCTGTCAAAAAGAACGCTGGAGATAACAAACATACGCCTCCCCCAAGTCTTCCAGACTTCTAGGCCACAAGCCAAGATCAGAAGCAAAGCAGGGTCACAGAACTTCCAGTTGATAACACTCCACATGGCTGAAAGGGCTGGCCTGCCTTTTAAACCCTGCTGAGAACCACACCCAAACCCAGCTGTTGCCAATTCAGTGATGCCAATACCTTTCTAATTGGTCCCGTCTCTGAGCTGCACGTCGCTGTCTCATGTCAATTATAGCCTGTGCTTCCTCATCCAATGAGTCCAGGCTACTGGCTGGGGAGAGCCCCCCCCCCCCTGGGGCTCTCAGGCTGCTCTCCCTCATCCTCTTCCTGACTTTCATCTCCCCCATCTGCCTGTTCCTCCCCCTCCTGTTCACTGTCCTCCTCCTCCGGGCATGGATCCAGCAGAGACGCAGCCGGTCCCTGAGGAGCCTCAGGCTGAATCACAACAATAGTTATATAATCATTGTGCTTAACTTATTATTTTGTACAAATATTCCATGTCATTTCAAAGCGAAAACATTGTTATATCAACATTGAGATTAAATTCTAAACTTTCTATATAAATACTTTATACACTATTGCCCTTCGTTAGCCCGTACCCCCCCATTGAACTGTTTTGTAACAGTTCCAAATTTCTTTTAATTGATGGTGTGCGGCATATGGCGGCCGCGGTTTTTATTTTATTTTTTTCAAATGTTTTTATTATTTTTCATAAAAACAAACAAATACATACAAACAATAAACATAAAGTGGGGGTGTATTTCCCCCGCTTCTTATGAAAGTATACATTCAAATGTAGAAAAAGAATACATAATTAAATATATGTTAACTATTATTAAAAAAAAAAAAGTTAATAAATTTGAGTTAAAGTTTTACAAATCTTAATTTCGATGTAAGTGTTAAATGAGGTTAGTGTAACATAATTGCCAAAGAACACCTTTAATATAATCCTAATTACTATAGTAAAATAATGTCAAACCTTCAATCCAAACAATTAAGCTAAATTCAGCTATTATACATCGAAGATCTTGGTATGTTGCTTATACTTATACATAGACTACTATATCATAATCATCAAAAAGTCCTTTTAAACTAATATTAATATTGTTATCACCTAGGTAAAAACTAATACAAAAAAAAAGACAACTAAAGATCAATCTATATGTCTTATTTTTTCTTATCTATCCATTTATAAACATTGTTCCATGTTTCATAAAATTTAGTATCCTCTTGATCGTTTAATCTTCTTGTCATCATGTCCATTTCAGCGCAATCTAATATTTTAGCTATGACCTCTTCTTTCTTGGGGATTTCCTCCCCTTTCCAATTTTGCGCATATATTATTCTAGCCGCGGTTAATATGTGTATAATTAGATAAAAAATTTCTTTCTTGTAGGTCTGATTTGTAACACCTAGTAGGTAAAATTCTGGGGTATTATCTATATCTTGCTTTATTATTTCTTTTAATATTTTTTCAATCATCTTCCAATATATTTTTGCTTTGCCACATGTCCACCATTGATGATAATAAGTTCCTATATCCTTCTTACATTTCCAGCATATTGGGGATGTTTTGGGAAACATTTTTGTTATCCTATTTGGTGGGAGATGCCATCTATAAAATGGTTTTTAAAGGTTCTGTTCTGTCATACACTTTATCTAAGGTCAGTTTGGATTGAGTTTAATATCAAATCAATTGATGATTTTCAGAATCTAGTGTTTATTCACTATCATTGTTATTTTCATGTATCTTCTTGTTTTATTACTTTTTTATTTTATTATTATTACTTAGATTTGTATGCCGCCCCTCTCCGAAGACTCGGGGCGGCTCACAACATGTAAAACAAATCATAAGCAATCAGACAAATTTAAAATATTTAAATATTTAAAAAACCCCATATGCTAACAGTCACACACACAGACATACCATGCATAAACTAAACGTGCCCAGGGGGAGATGTTTCAGTTCCCCCATGCCTGACGGCAAAGGTGGGTTTTAAGGAGTTTACGGAAGGCAGGAAGAGTAGGGGCAGTTCTAATCTCCGGGGGGAGTTGGTTCCAGAGGGCCGGGGCCGCCACAGAGAAGGCTCTTCCCCTGGGGCCCGCCAACCGACATTGTTTAGTTGACGGGACCCGGAGAAGGCCCACTCTGTGGGACCTAATCGGTCGCTGGGATTCGTGCGGCAGGAGGCGGTCTCGGAGATATTCTGGTCCGATGCCATGAAGGGCTTTAAAGGTCATAACCAACACTTTGAATTGTGACCGGAAATTGATCGGCAACCAATGCAGACTGCGGAGTGATGGTGAAACATGGGCATACCTAGGTAGGCCCATGACTGCTCTCGCAGCTGCATTTTGCACGATCTGAAGTTTCCGAACACTTTTCAAAGGTAGCCCCATGTAGAGAGCATTACAGTTTTAGTTTTAATTTTTTATCTTTTTTCCTTGTTGTTACCCATTCATAAATTTTCCCCCAAATATCATAGTATTTTGAGTCTTCTTTGTTTTTGAGTTTTTGGGTAAGTCTGTCCATTTCTGCACAATCATATATTTTTTTAATAATTTCTCTTTCTGATGGTGTTTCCTCTTTTTTTCCAGTTTTGTGCTATTGTAATTCTTGCGGCTGTGATTATGTGTTGAATCAGATAGTAATGATCTTTTTAAAGTTTTTGATCTATTATGCCCAAAAGAAAAGTCTCTGGTTTTAATTTTAGTGTGGTTGCAGTAATATTGCGAATCCATCCTTGAATTTTTTTCCAGATCTTTTTTATATGGGGACATTATTACCGTACTTTTTGGATTATAAGACACACTTTTCTGTCCCCCCAAAGGGGGTGAAAATATCTCTGAATCTTATAGATCGGATATTGCTTCCCCCCCCCTGAAAAAACGGGCCCCAAACCCTCAAAAAACAGGCTGGAAAAAGCCTCAAAAACAGGCCAGAAATGGCCTTAAAAATGAGCAGAAAAACCCCTAGAAAACAGGCAACAAAACAGCCTCGAAATTGTGCAGAGAAAAGCCTCAGAATTGGTCAAAAAAGCCTCAAAAACAGGCAGAAAAAAGCCTCGAAAATGGGCAGGAAAAAAGGCTGGAAAAGGCTAAAAAAAATTAAAGGCCCCAAAATGGAGGTCAAATTTTTTTGTTTGTCTTCAAAATTTAGGTGCGTCTTACAGGCCGAAAAATATGGTATTTTGTTTATGGAGCGTAGAGTTATGTTGATGCACGGTGGGCTGAGCTGCAGGTTTCTCCCAATGCTTTTCTTTAGAAATGAGAAAACATGAGAAAATATTATTTTACTGAAAGAGTAGTAGATGATTGGAACAAACTTCCAGCAGACGTGGTTGGTAAATCCACAGTAACTGAATTTAAACATGCCTGGGATGAACATAGATCCATCCTAAGATAAAATACAGGAAATAGTATAAGGGCAGACTAGATGGACCATGAGGTCTTTTTCTGCCGTCAGTCTTCTATGTTTCTAAGAGAACACGAGGAATAAACGGACTAACCTGCTTCCAAAAACCACCGTTGCAAAATCGGTGATGAACTCCTCTGGTATCCTGAAAAAGAAAGGAGTATTGATTAAGGGAAAAGCAAACGGGCCCCATAAGTCCTCTCCTTCCCAAATTAACAGACATTTTTTAAAGATGAAAATGGTGGAGGCGAGGGAAGGAGACGAAGGAAGGATAATAATAATAATAATAATAATAATAATAATAATAATCCACTGGAACTTGTGCAGGAACTACCATTTACCAGTGGCAAAGAACTGGTGGGATCAATAATAATAATAATAATAATAATAATAATTTAGATTTGTATGCCACCCCTCTCTGAAGACTCGCTCACAACAATATGGATTGGATGGATGGAAGGAGAAAAGGAGGAATGAAGGGAGGGAGGAGAAAGAAGGGAGAGGAAGGAATGAAGGAAAGAGAGAAGCGATGGAGGGGGAAGGAGATAAAGGGAAAGGAGGGGAGGAGACAAAAGGATGGAAAGGAGGGATGGAAGGAAAGGAAGAAAAGAAGGAATGGAGGAGAAATAAGGGATGGAGAAGGAAGGAAGAAAAAAGAAGGAATTGAGAGAGGAGAAATAAGTGATGGAGGAAAAGGAAGTAAGGAAAGGAGGGAGAAGAAAGGAGCAAAGGAGAAAGAAGAAAGGAAGGAAAGAAAGAAAGGAGAGAGGGAGGGAGGAGAAATAAGTGATGGAGGAGAAGGAAGGAAAAAATGGAAAGGAAAGGAGGAAGGAAAGGAGAAGCAAGGATTTTGAAGTTGTTTTTTCCATCTGCCATGGAAGATTTAATAAAGACTCCCCACAATTTACAAACATTGGCCAAATCCCTTGCACCGTCTAATTTTTATGAGGTTAGACATAGAAAAAAGGAAACTGTTTTTTCCGCAGAGTGAAAACCACACAACGCTATTTGACATGGGAGGGAAAAGGAGGAAGGGAACACAGAGACAAAGGAAATTTAAAAAAAAAAAGAAGAAGAGAGAGACAAAAGAGAGATTAGGAAATGTGGAAAAGCAATTAAGAGACAGGAGAGACAGTTTAGCTGGCTGGGGAATTCTGGTAGCTGAAGTCCCCATAATTTCGGAAGCCTCTTACAAAGCAACACAGGTTGGACTAAATGGCCATCAGTTCCACTAAAGTCTCTGTTGCTAACAGATGAAAAGGACACATACCTGAGCAATTTCAAATCTTCTTTAAACACCTGTCAAAGAAAAGAGGGAGACAACATTAGGCCGTGATGATTTGTAGCTCATGATTAAACTTTAATTAAAGTTATTTTCTTGCAGATGTTTCATCACCAAACGAGGGAACATCATCAGACCTAATTCAAATTTGTCAGAATTTCCTTGGAGTTTTACTAAGTAAGGCCTTATAAAACACGTTGGAATCTATCCATTCGTTCATCCATCCATTTATCTATCCAAATCAGTGTTTCTTAACTATTCATCCATCCATCTATCTATCTACACAGGTGTTTCTCAACTATTCTGTTTATCATTCACCTATCATAAAACGTATCAAGAAAGACTTCATGAACTCAATCTGTATAGTCTGGAGGACAGAAAGAAAAGGGGGGACATGATCAAAACATTTAAATATGTCAAAGGGTTAAATAAGGTCCAGGAGGGAAGTGTTTTTAATAGGAAAGTGAACACAAGAACAAGGGGACACAATCTGAAGTTAGTTGGGGGAAAGATCAAAAGCAACATGAGAAAATATTATTTTACTGAAAGAGTAGTAGATCCTTGGAACAAACTTCCAGCAGACGTGGTAGATAAATCCACAGTAACTGAATTTAAACATGCCTGGGATAAACATATATCCAGTGTAACATAAAATACAGGAAATAATATAAGGGCAGACTAGATGGACTATGAGGTCTTTTTCTGCCGTCAGACGTCTATGTTTCTATCTGTTTATCTATTCATCTATTTATTTATTTATTGGATTTGTATGCCGCCCCTCTCCGTGGACTCGGGGCGGCTATCTACACATCAACTATACATACATACATACATACATACATACATACATACATACATACATACATACATTTATCTATCTACACCTGTGTTTCTTAACTATTCATCCATCCATGGATGCCAAGCAGATCATAGGTGGTTATTGAAACGGAGGTCCATGTGCCACCTGTATGTTGGTTGAGGCAGGTAGGGTTCCCTTGGGTCCCATTTGTTGGGGGTCAAGGGAAAGGGAGAGTCTTGCCTTCTCTTTCTGCTCAAGATCCCCAAGGACAATTGATGGGCCACTGTGTGACACAGAATCCTGGACTCGATGGGCTTTGGCCTGATTCAGCAGGACTCTTCTTAGGTTCTAAACACGAATACTCACTTCCTGCTTGAGAGAGGATGGAGGGAGTCTCAAAGCTTCGCGGAGCAGAGCGTACATGCCGGAAAGGAGGATTGCCAGTTGCTCCTCTGATAGATTGGCGTTCTCAGCAACCATCTTCACTGAAGTTTGGCATTCTTTGCCTTCCAAGGCACTGACTGTGGCTAATGGAATTTAAAAAAAAAAACCCAAATAAAATAGAGTTAACAATGAAAATGAAGGATAAAGAAGACTCGGAGTTTTATAAAATTTGGGGGGAAACTTTACGATTGAGTTGAGAATAAAAATGGTTAAAATCGATAATGAAATGAAAATTTAATGTAAAAGAAATGAGGAATAAAATTGAGAAACCTGGATGACAGAAAGATAATATTTAACTAATGGCAGCATTAGTTAAATATGTAACATGTTTGGAATTAAATGGAACATAAGTTTGGAGTGAAGTTGAAAAACTAAGAATATAATGAGGATGATAAGAATTGAAAATGTAGATTATTATTATACTACCTGTATTTGCTAGTAAAACCCCAAAGAGGATCAACTTCTTGACGTTTTCAGATTTCTAAACTGACTGACAAGGCCTAGATTACATCTCTCTTTCATGCCTGTATCTTATCAAACACCTGACCCAAATATTTTGTATTATTTGCACGACAGCACTGTGGTATTTTTAATCGATGCTTATTTATTGGTTTTCAGCAAAATCAGCTTTAGATGAAAAGAGAGAGGGAGGGAGAAAGGAAAAAAGGAAGGAGAAAGGAAGGAATGGAGGGAGTGAGGAGAAAGAAAGGAGGGGCAGGAAGGGAGGAGAAAGAAGGGAGGGAAATGGAAGGAAATAAGGAGAAAGAAAGGAAGGAAAGAAGAAAGTAGAAAGGAATGGAGGGAGGGAGAAATAAGGGAGAAGAAGATAGGGAGGAAGGGAGGAAGAAAAGGAGGGAGGAGAAAGAAAGGGAGAAAAAAGGAAGGAAAGGGGGGAGAAGGCAAGAAAGGAGTGAGGGAGAAAGAAAGGAAAGGAGGGAAGAAGCTAGGAGAAGGGAAGGAAAGGGAGGAAAAAGAAAGGGAGAAGGAAAGGAGGAGGAAAAAGGAAGGAAAGGAGGGAAGAATGTAGGAGAATGGACAGAAAGGGAGGAGAAAGAAAGAGAAGAAAGGAAGGAAAGGAGGGAAGGAGAGAGGGAAACGAATGGAGGGAGGGAAAGGAAGGAAGGAAGGAGGAATGGGAGAAGGTTTAAGGGGGACCAAACGATGCTGGGAAAGTATAAATTCAATGACTGGGCCTTACATATCCAGGGCGATGATGCCCATCTCATACCGGCTAATTCTAAATTAACTTCCTCCGCCAAGTTTTTTCTCTAGGCCGAAGTTCCGGTTTCCAAAGAATTTCACTTCTCCCTTTCTGCTATCTTTTCAAGGACAGAGAAATTTCTCTTTCACATCCCCCTTTTGCTTTGTTTTGAATTGATAACATAAAAGATCAAGGCCACATAACCTAAGCAAAACCTCCAGTGACAGTGCAATACTTTGAAGGAAGGGAAAAAAAATGTTGAGTGGCCTTTTTTTAATAAACCGCACTGAGATTGGGGAAGAAACTATTTTACTTGCATGGGCCGAAGAGAAGATAAACGTGCCTTGACCTTCTCCTGTTGTTCCAAAGCAAAATTCTTTCGTTTTGGTGCTTTCAAGGATTTCCTGCCTGAGCAATGGGGTTGGAGGACCAAGTTATATTATATTATACCACTCGGTGCCCTGCTGTTTTTCTTGAGCTTCTCCCGAGCAGGGGTGGATGGGTGGTGGAATCTAGGCAGGCGATTTTGCTCAGTCCGACTTTAAGAGAGGTCAGGATTTTACTACAGGCAAAACAGGGTTAGCCTATCACTTAAAAAAAAATATTATTGGAAACACTGCAACTGTCAAAATCAAGGATCCTAAAGCCACCCAAAGTCCTTAGGGAGCTGGGCATCATATGAATTAAATTAAATGAATTATTATTATTATTATTATTATTATTATTATTATTATTTATTCGATTTGTATGCCGCCCCTCTCCGAAGACTCGGGGCGGCTCACAACATATAACAACAAATCATAAATAATCCAACAGTTTTTAAAATGTTTAAAGATTTAAAAAAGATTTAAAAATCTTTTTAAAGACTTAAAAAATTAATTAAATGCATAATAAAGAAGAAACAAGCTCTGATTTAGGTGTTAAAAAATTAGGAATGACATATACTGTGGATTCTGTGTGATTGTGTGTGTGTGTGGGGGGGGGGGGGAAATCTCCCTAGGAGGCAATTCCAAAAAATCACCCATCCTCATGTCCAAAATTCTCAGGTCCAAATTTTCCAAAATTGCAAGAAACGCCTGCAAATGATCCAAAGCCAAATTATCTAATCTAATAAATAAATTCAGGAACTGAATGTAAACATGCCTGGGATAAACATAGATCCACCCTAAGATAAAATACAGGAAATAGTATAAGGGCAGACGACATGGACCAGGAGGTCTTTTTCTGCTGTCAGTCTTCTATGTTTCTATTCATCTACACCCCGCTTCACCCGTTTTAAGGAGCTCGCCCTGCTTCCTTCCCCGAGCAAGAGATGTTTTTTTTTTTGCTTGTTTGTTTGTGTTACCTTTCAGGAGTTTCCGGAAAACCTCCTTTTCTAGGTCTTGCAAACTCTTGGCCATGGCTTCCACCTGGGCGGGTATGCGAGCCCCCCAAAAGCTCGCCCTGTTCAGGCTGCTTTCGCCGGCCAGCCCCGGGGGCAGGTAAGGGGACGACACCCCCTTCCCCGCCGCCGTCATGGCAGGCGCCTTCCTTCGCCCTACAAAAAAAAAAAAAGGAAGACGAGGCAGGCGGCGAGCTTTTGTTTTTGCAAAGCCCTGCAAAAAGCCAGCCAAAGCAAACCGAGCCGATCGCTCACGTGACCCTCCCCATTCCCGGGGAACGTTCCATTCGTCGCGGACGCACCCTAGCGACCGGAAGCCGTAATTGCACGACGCGTTTTCTTTTTGCCTTTTTTCTTTCTTTCACCGGAGGGTGAACTTTCAGGCTTCGCTTGGCGATTGGTCGGATGTGACTGAGAGGCTTCTGGGAATTGTAGTTTTTGCATTCTCCAAACTTTCTTTAAAAGCAGGATGGATGGATGGATGGATGGATAGTTAGATAGATAGATAGATAGATAGATAGATAGATAGATAGATAGATAGATAGATAGATAGATAGATAGATAGATAGATAGATGACAGACAAACAGATAGATAGATAAATAATAAATAAATAAATAGATGAGATAGATAGATGATAGATGATTGATAGATGAGATTGAACGATCGATCAATAGATGCTAAATGATAGATGATAAATAGATAGATGATAGATAGATAGAGTGCTGTAGTGCAGGCCACTGAAGCTGACTAGATCTGAAGGTCAGCGGTTCAAATCTCGTCACCGGCTCAAAGTTGACTCAGCCTTCCATCCTTCCGAGGTGGACCCGGATTGTGGGGGCAATAGCCTAGCTCTGTTAAAAAAAGTGCTATTGCTAACATGTTGTAAGCCTCCCTGAGTATAAGGAGAAGGGCGGCATAAAAATTGAATGAATGAATGAATGAATAAATAATAGATTGATAGATAGATGAGATAGATAGATAAATATTTTTTAAAATATTGATCCATATTTATTTTGCTATGAGCCACCCTGAGTCCCTATGGCGTTGGGCGGCATAGAAATAGAAATAAGTAAGTAAGTAAATAAATAAATAAATAAATAAATAAATAAATAAATAGGTGAACTGGGAAGATAGATGGATGGCTAAAGATGTTAATGATGAGGACTGTAGGGCCTTTGGTGGTCTCTGAGCTTGCTTGTTTCCTTCCAGACCTTTCACGACCCAACTAGGTAACACTATCAGTACAACAGCCGAGTGGCGTTTGCTCTTATTCTTACATATCAGTGTTGAAGATCCCCGCCTCCTTGTGGTTCCCACCCTCCAACGCAGGGGGCGCTGCAGACCGCAGAGTGAGAAAGAGAGACCGCCCTCCTTGCGCGAGCGCGCTTTCCTCGCCCTCCCAGCCAGCGGAAGTTCGGAATAGCCACTTCCGGCAGCCGGCCTGCGCTTGAGCCTGAGGCGATTTTTTTTTCCGCCGTCCGGCGCGGCGGGACTTCGCCTCATGGCGGCCGGCTGAGGGCGGCCTAGGCCCGGCTCGGCTCGGCCTTTTTCTTCGCGCTCATGGCCCTCGAGGAGCCGCAGAAGTTCCTGGCGCCCGACGAGCCCGGCGCCGCCGTCTTCTCATCGCTGCTGCCTCAGCTGCGCCCCCCGCCTCGCTTGGGCGACGAAGGGCCGGCCTGCCTGGACGTCAGCGACTTCGGCTGTCACCGAACCGACCCGCTGCGCCGCCTGCACGCCCACAGGTGAAGCCCGGGGATTTGGGGGCGGGGGGGGGGCGGGAGAAGCCTCCGCCCGGCCTACCTCGCGGGGTTGTTGTGAGGAGACCGGAGTCTGTTTTTCGGCCGCAGCTACCCCTCCCTTCGCTGACTAGGGGCTGCCCGGTGGGCCCTCGAGGCAGAAAGAGGGCGGGGATGAGAGGTCCGAAGGGAGGGAAAGGGGTCGGGCAAGGGTCTATGCTTGACTGCATAGCTGGAGGTATAACAAGCAGGAAGAGGGAGATTGTGATCCCACTGTATAGAGCACTGGTGAGACCCCATTTGGAATAATGGAGACCTCACCTGCAAGGAAAAATGTGTAGTAATGGAGAGCTCACCTACAAAAAGATATTGGTATCATTAAACGGTTCCAAGACGGGCTACGAAAATGATGGAAGCTCTTGAGCATAAAACTTATCAGGAAAGACTTCATGAACTCCATCTGTAGAGGACAGAAGAAAAAGGGGGGATATGATCGAAACATTTAAATATGTTAAAGGGTTAAATAAGTTTTAGGAGGGAAGTGTTTTTAACAGAAAAGTGAACACAAGAACAAGGGGGCACAATCTGAGGTGAGTTGGGGGAAAGATCAGAAGCCACGTGAGAAAATATTATTTGACTGGAAGAGTAGTAGATGCTTGGAACAAACTTCCAGCAGACGTGGTTGGTAAATCCACAGTCACTGAATTTAAATAAACATAGATCCATCCTAAGATAAAATACAGGAAATAGTATAAGGGCAGACTAGATCGACCATGAAGTCTTTTTCTGCTGTCAATCTTCTATGTTTCTATGAAACCCTCATGCTTTCCCCTCTCCCACCCCCCCTTCTCCATCTATCCATCTGGAGGAGGAAGAGAGCAAGAGAGTGGAGGGTTGGGGCGGCTCCCAAGTGTGCCCTTGGCTCCTGTGATTTGGTGCTGATTTGGTGCCATGGTTTGGTATCATCCAAATTCAGAGCCTGGGTGACTGACTTGTATTGATGATGGTTGCAGCATTCCCTCTGAGGTCATGGGAGCCCCCCCTTTTTTTGTCACCTTCTGATGAGCAAAGTCAAGAGGGGGAAGGCAGATTTGTTTAACAACCAGTGGGGTGACTTCATTCCATTCCACTCCAATCTCCTATTCTAATTCTATATTCTATTTTAATTCTAATCTATATTCTAATCTATGTTCTGTTCTTATTCTATTCCCTATTCTATTCTACTTCTATATTCCATTCTCATCTATATTCTATTTTCTCTTCCAGGGGTAGGCAAAGTTGGCTCTTCTATGACTTGTGGACTTCAACTCCTAGAATTCCTGAGCCAACCATGCTAGGTCAGGAATTCTAGGAGTTGAAGTCCACATGTCATAGAAGAGTCAACCTTGTCTACCCCTGTTCTATTCTGTTCTATTCTATTCTATTTATATATTTATTTGACTTCTATGACACCTTTCTTGAAGCAACTCAGGGCGGCGTACAACATTGTAAATGTAGACAATATATGTGAAGAAATCTAATTCTTTTAAAAAAATTATACAAAATTAATAAAATTCTAAAACCCCCATGTTCTTATTCTAATTCTATATTCTATATTATATTCTAATTCTAAACTATATTCTGTTGTATATTCTATTCTATATTATATGTTCTATTCTTATTATATTCTAATTCTAAGCTGTATTCTCTATTCTAATTGTATTCTAATTCTAATTCTATTCTCTCTCTCACACCTACCTACCCTTTAACAGTGGTTGCCGGAAATATCATAAAATGAGGGGGGAAACTCCCTTTTCCTGATTAAATGTTTTATTAAATTATAAGGTACAGTATTTGTAAAATAATACAAAAGCAAATAAGAGGACAGTGGGGAAAGAAGGGGGGGGAAAGTGAAGAAGGATAAGGAGAGAAAAAGAAAAGGAAACATTGACTTCCAACTCTGTTACAGTGAAATAAGGCATGAACCACAAATCACATCTTGGGAGTGACAGGCTATTATTTCACTCCTAGTCCTTTTCATTAAAGTAGGTGTGCTCAGTTCCTGCAGTCATTCTGTCTCTGTTAAAAAGACTTGTGAAGGATGGTGGAATTTCAAGTGATAATGGTTGGTTGATTGATTTCTATCAATCTAAACTCCAGACAACTTTGGGCATTGCAGGGATCTCCTGCCCTCTTATGTTTGGGGGCTATTTACAGACCCATTCTTGTTTTGTACGGCTAATTCACTATTTGCAAGTCACATAACTACTACAAATATTGCTGTATTTGTAGAGGTGTACTGTTTTTGAAATGCTGTAGAAAGGAAGTGAGTTTTGATTTGATTGCTTTTGTAGGAGACAAATTTTGTTTTTGCAGAAAAGTTTTGGATGGTTTGTGAAAAGTAATGAAACATGATCAGTTGGATTACTTAGGATACTCTGCTTTGTAAATGATAACTTATTACATCTGTATGTTACCCAGTTCCCAGCAAAACTGAGTGATGACAAATTAAAAATATTAAAACTAAGAAAAAGGTACAATGGGAAGCAAAAAAAAGAAAGAAAGAAAGATGAGAAGGGTGGCATGATTCTTGAAACAATCCTTTAAAATAAGTAGCATTTTCTGCTTCTCTTACTTTGTTTCAATATTGGCATTTTCTTTTTCAGATGGAACTTAACTTCTTGTGGCACCAGCGTGGCCAGCTCCGAATGCAGCGAGGAGCTCTTCTCTTCCGTCTCTGTGGGCGACCAGGATGACTGTTTCTCTCTCTTGGATGATCAGGAGTTAACCTCTTTTGATTTGTTCCCTGAGGGGAGCGTCTGTAGCGATGTTTCTTCCTCCATTAGCACATACTGGGACTGGTCAGACAGTGAATTTGAATGGCAGGTAAAAAGAAAAATATGAGTTTTCAGTGGCTTGGGTGAAGGGGAGAAACTCTGCTATCCAGTGCATTTAGAAGCTGCCAGAATTGTTAGAACAGCCCTCAAAATGTTAGACCATTTCTTTCCTTGATGACTTTCCATCCATTGTTTCTTGTCTTGCCTTCTGGTGCTTTGGACCCCCTCTTCTTTGGGGTGGCCCCTCAGATTTTGGAAGACTGCTATTATGTCTCACCTAGGCCTTCTTTTCTCTAAACAAACCGAATTCATGCCATTCGTATATCCTTGTCTCTCATGACAAAAGATTGTGGAAGTCCTTTGAAAGGATGGTGAGATCAGGTTTCTCAACCTCACCAACTTTTAAGTTGTGTGGACTTCAATTCCCAGCTGTGCTGGCTGGAGAATTCTGGACGTCCACATGTCTGAAAGCTGCTGAGGGTTGAGAAACATTGCCTTGGACATGGTTATTTAAAAAAAAATAAACACTACTTCTGCAGTGGAACGTCTATTTACTCTTGAGTGTAGATTTAATTGTTAATGATCTGTGTGCATTATTAAGGGCAGTATTCTGATTCTATTCTATTCTTTAGCTGCCTGGCAGTGACATTGCAAGTGGAAGTGAGGTGCTGTCTGACATCATTCCCAGCATCCCAAGCTCCCCTTGCCTGCTTCCAAAGAAGAAAAACAAACACCGGAATCTCGATGAACTTCCCTGGAGTGCAATGACCAACGATGAGCAGGTAAATCCTCGGCAATTTGGAATTATTATTATTATTATTTATTATTATTATTTATTAGATTTGTATGCCGCCCCTCTCCGAACACTCGGGGCGGCTCACAACAGTAATAAAAACAATATAGTAGTGGAATAAATCTAATATTTGGAACCAACCCCCCCCCCCCCAAGATTAGAACTGCCCCCACCCTCCCTGTCTTTCGTAAACTACTCAAGACTCATTTATACCGCCAAGCATGGGGGAGTTAAGATAGCTCTTCCCCCTAGGCCGTTACAAGTTATGCATGGTATGTCTGTGTGTATGTTTGGTTTTATAATAAGGGTTTTTTAGTTGTTTTTATTATTGGATTGTTCATGTTGTTTTTATTATTGTTGTTAGCCGCCCCAAGTCTACGGAGAGGGGCGGCATACAAATCCAATAAAACAAACAACACATTCATACCAAACATAAAACCAAGTATAAAAAAGCCTGGGGGAAAGGTGTCTCAACTCCCCCATACCTGGCGGTATAAGTGAGTCTTGAGTAGTTTACGAAAGACAGGGAGGGTGGGGGGCAGTTCTAATCTCCGGGGGGAGTTGGTTCCATAGGGTCAGGGGCCGCCACAGAGAAGGCTCTTCCCCTTGGGCCCGCCAAACGACTGGTGAGCCTCTTCCCAAATACAGTCCTGGACGTGGGGCTGGGAGTACTGGGTATGCAAAGGAGCCAGATCAAATGATAAAGAAAGAAGAGGGTGTCTTACCATAAATTACGCTAGCGAGAGTCAATTAGACTGCAATGTTAAATGCATCTTTCTTCTCCCATTGGCTGTGCTTGTTGCAAGCCAGCTGGGAAGGATGCAAATGGTGTTCACAGGATACGTCAGCCATTATAAATGCATGCCAGTTGTCAAGCAGCCATTTGGCTTCTGTAGGGCAACGTCTTTCGGCAACGTGAATAACATTAAATATTTATGGGTTTTGTTTCCAGGTGGAATATATTGAATACCTGAGTCGGAAAGTCAGTATGGAAATGGGTCTTCGGGAGCAGCTTGATATTATCAAAATTATTGATCCGACGGCTCAGATTTCACCCACGGACAATGAATTCATTATCGAACTGAACTGCCTCACAGATGAAAAACTGAAACAGGTATGTGAAGGCAGTCTGCTCCCTTCTAACAGCCTGTGCTGCATCTATTTCTGTAAATACTAAAAAATTTGTTCCAAAGTCTCCGACTTTATACTTGAACAAGTTCAAACAGCAAATGCAGACTGGATTGAGTGTAGTCAGTGTATATTACAGCCAAGGTATAGAGATGGGAAGGCCTGGGGGGAAAATTGGGGAGGGGTTGAAACATGGTTTTTTCATGTTTTTTCCCCCAGAGCCATTTAGAAAAAACTCTTATTTCCCTCCACCTCAATTTTCTAGCTTTTTTCCGCCCATGCCTTCCCATCTCTAGTCAAAAATCTATAAAGAATCTTTTTTTAGCAATCCTCATCCTCATCCCAGGAGACAGCAGAATTGAGGAGAAAATCGAGCCGCAACGACTCTGGCACAACCCAGAGAAAGTGGTCCCAGTGGTCCTTGGCACGCTGGGTGCAGTACCAAAGGATCTCAGCGGACATTTGAAAACCATCGGAATTGACAAAATCTCCACCTGTCAATTGCAAAAGGCCGCTTTACTGGGATCGGCAAACATAATTCGCCGCTACATCATGCAATCCTAGGTGCTTGGGAAGCGCGGGACTGGTGATGAAATACAAAATCCAGCATATTGATCTCGTTTGCTGTGTTGTATTGTTAATAATAATAACAACAACAAACAACAACAACAGCAGCAACACCAACACCCTTCTAACAGCACTTTTGGAGGAAAATTACAAGGTGTCCTGTTCAGGCAAAGGCTTTGTCCCTGTGATGAAGGAATTCTTGAAACATTTAACTCCCATTTTGCTAAGCTACCTTTCTTATAAAAGGTGCACTGTTGCAACTATTAACTCTCCACCTATTTATATTTCTGGTCCCACCTATGCTGTTGCTATTGCAGGATATTCTTTGCTTCCATCCTTAGCGTTCTTCACTTCAGTAACATATACTGGGACAGTGGAAATCATTTTCATGTGGCTCTTAGTTATAACCATTACGAATCAGAACTCCATACTCTTGAAATCATCCAAGGATCTCTCAGAGCAAGGTTGCATTTGGGATTCCCAAATACCATTGACTCATAAAAGATGCCCTAGAATTGCTAGTCAGGACTGGAAGTGACTTTCTGATAGAAACATAGAAGTTTGATGGCAGAAAAAAACCTCATGGTCCATCTAGTCTGCCCTTATACTATTTCCTGTGTTTTATCTTAGGATGGATCTATGTTTATCCGAGGCATGTTTACATTCAGTGACTGTGGATTTACCAACCACGTCTGCTGGAAGTTTGTTCCAAGCATCTACTCCTCTTTCATTCAAATAATATTTCCTCCCGTTGCTTCTGATCTTTCCCCCAACTAACCTCAGATTGTTCCCCCTTGTTCTTGCGTTCACTTTCCTATTAAAAACACTTCCCTCCTGGACCTTAATTAACCCTTTAACATATTTAAATGTTTCGATCATGTCCCTCCTTTCCCTTCTGTCCGCAAGACTATACAGTTCATTCAGTCTTTCTTGATACGTTTTATGCTATTAGGGTTACATTGTTGTTTCTATATATTTGTAAATAATAATATTGTTGTATATACAGTACAGTGGTACCTCAAGATACGAACCCCTCGTCTTACGAACAACTCGTGATACGAACCCGGGGTTCAGAAAAATTTTGCCTCTTCTTACGAACTTTTTTCGAGTTACGAACCGACGTTCGGAGACTGCTGGGAAGCCGCACGCCTGTTTTAAAAGGTCACAGCCGGCCTGGGGGGCTTCCCAGCACCCCCCGAACCCCAAACCCGGGTTCAGGGGGGTGCTGGGAAGCCCCCCAGGCCGGCTGTCACCTTTTAAAACAGCTGCGCGGCTTCCCAGCAGTCGCCGAAAGCCATTTTTTTGCGGGGGTTTTTTTGGTTGCACGGATTAATTGACTTTACATTGTTTCCTATGGGAAACAATGTTTCGTCTTACGAACCTTTCATCTTACGAACCTCCTTGCACCAATTAAGTTCGTATCATGAGGTATTACTGTACATTGATACTAAGTCTGAGTCATTGTCTGGTTAACCCACATTACCTACACCCACAACACCTCTGCTTAATGTATGTTGAAGGTTTTGCACTGAGACAAACTAACAAACCCTTTAACATATTTAAATGTTTCGATCATGTCCCCCATTTCCCTTCTGTCTCCAGTGTTTTCCAAGAAGATATTTGGACTTCAACTCCCAGAATTCCCCAGCCAGCATTTGCTGGCTGGGGAATTCTGGGAGCTGAAGTCCAAATATCTTCAAGTTGCCAAGGTTGGGAAACACTGTTCCAGACTGTATAGATTGTTGATGGTGTGGAACACCTTTAAAAGACAGTTCTGCCTAGAATTTGTTGCCGTGATGTCTTTTTTGGGGAGTGGTGGGGGGAAATCTATCCAGTTCCTAACCCTCTGCCACTTCCCAGGTCAGAAATTACATCAAGGAGCACGGCCCTCGGCAACGCTCCGCCAGGGAGACCTGGAAGCGGAGCAGCTACAGTGGGGGCAGCGCCAGCGGAAGTGAGCGGCGTCAGCGCCAGCAGCAGCAGTGCCAGCATGGTCAGCACGGCCAGCAGCAGCAGTTCGAGCATCGGGAACTCTGGTTCGAATTCTAGCGCCAACCTGAGTCGGGCTCAGAGTGAGAATAATTTATCGACAAGTGCTGCGGAACGCATCCGGGATTCAAAAGTAGGGCTCTCATTTTGCAGTCATTAAAAGCAAAC
Source organism: Erythrolamprus reginae (assembly GCF_031021105.1). NCBI lineage: Eukaryota > Metazoa > Chordata > Lepidosauria > Squamata > Dipsadidae > Erythrolamprus > Erythrolamprus reginae. The sequence continues at coordinate 53,223,997 of NC_091957.1, forward strand.
CTGTTGTTGCTCTGTCTATCTGTGTACCTATCACCTATCTATCTATCTATCTATCTATCTATCTATCTATCTATCTATCTATCTATCTATCTATCTATCTATCACCTATCTATCTATCTATCTATCTATCATCTATCTATCTATCATCTATCTATCTATCTATCTATCTATCTATCATCTATCTATCATCTATCTATCTATCATCTATCTATCTATCTATCTATCATCTATCTATCTATCTATCATCTATCATCTATCTATCATCTATCTATCTATCATCTATCTATCATCTATCTATCTATCATCTATCTATCTATCATCTATCTATCATCTATCTATCATCTATCTATCATCTATCTATCATCTATCTATCTATCATCTATCTATCTATCTATCATCTATCTATCTATCTATCATCTATCTATCTATCATCTATCTATCTGTCATCTATCTATCATCTATCTATCATCTATCTATCTATCTATCTATCTATCTATCTATCTATCTATCTATCTATCTATCTATCTCATATATCAATCATTACATATCTCTATTATCTACCTCTGTCAATGATATAACTATCTACATCCATCTATTCCTGTCTGTTTGTCTATTTTATCTATCTGCCTGTTTATTTTATCTGACTGTCTGTCTATTATATACATGCACACACACACACACACACACACACACACACACACACACACACACACGAAGTATACTTCCAATAGCTCATTTGATGACCATTCAAAGTTGCATCACTGAAAAATGTGACCAGTGACCCGTTTTTCATAGTTGCGATCTTTCCAGCCTCCCCATAGTCACATGATTGAAATTCAGATGATTGGCAACTAGCTCACATTTAGGCTGCTAACTTAAGAACTGTTCACTGAACAACACATACACACAGAGCGAGGGTGGGAGAGAGCCTTGGAATTTTACTTTTTTTAACGTGTGCCAGGGTGTTCACAGAAAAAAAAAGTGAGGGACACACACACACACGATGAAAAGGTCATCATCTTTCACCTGGTCTTAAAAGTGAAAAACTGAGTGTGGCTTCCTCCCCCCCCCCCTGCCCATTTTGACAGAAACGTTCCAAGCAGCGCAAACTCCAGCAGAAGGCTCTGCGCAAGAGGCAGCTGAAAGAGCAGCGTCAGGCGCGGAAGGAAAGGCTGAGCGGCTTGTTCCTCAACGAAGAGGTCTTGGCGCTAAAAGTGACCGAAGAGGACCACGAAGGAGACGTGGACGTCTTGATGTGAGAGGGGAATGGGACGATCGATGTTCTTTCTAAGCCTTAAGCTTCACTCTCTTGTTTACATACACTTGTACCAAAACGAGGATTGAATCAGGACTAGCTCTCCTCCTCCTCCTCCTCCTCTTCCTCCTCTTCCTACCACTTAACCTGTGATTGACTAGTTTGGGTTGTTTGGCTTTTCTTTATTTTTTGCAAAATTGTAGGAAAATCAGGAAGTCGTTCTTTAAAATTAAAACCACGAAAATGTAGGCTGGAGTATTTTGCTTTCCAAGCAACCCACTGGTTTAAAAAAAAAGAAAAAAGGAAAGAAACCTGCAATTCTGTCTTGGATTTCATTAAAATTATGGAAAGAAAACCGTTGGGTTTAAATTGGAAAGTATTTCCTTCTGTCTTCTCTCGAGATGTAAGTATTAACGGTCAAAGGAATGTAGTCTGTGAAAGCAAGGAATACGCTTTTGCCAGGACTTTTTTTCTTCTTCTTCTTTGCCACTGCAGTTTTGTATCAAAGCCTAAAACTTTATATTTTAGGTTTCCTGGAATTACCACTGTAATTTCATTTAATGTGAGGTTTCAGAGCTGGGTGACCTAATGCTGTGTGACAGGGCCATTCTGGTGAACCAGTTGGTGATTTTAAACCTGTGTTTCCCCCCCTATTTTCCACTGCAAAGCAAGCAAGTATATTTTGGATTAGTCACAAAAATCCTTTATATGTAGAGCTTGGTAAGGGGGGCATTTTATAAGTGATCTGCAGTGGACAACAGATAAGAAATGCTTATTGACAAATATATATTTATTTTCCCCCCAATGCATGTATTTCTTCCTCTGTTCCAAATCCCCATCGTGTCTTGTGCCTTAAGATTAATTTGATTTCTTTTCTTCTTCTTGATGCTTAATATGGAAGTTTGGGGGGTGGGGTGGCAAGAAGAAAGAAGATCAAAGCACCCCAAAGTTCTTCAAATCATAATTTATTTCATCCTGCATTTTTTCCCCTTGAAGAACCCCAAAGCCAGTCACCATTGTACATAAAAGATAATTTTTTATATGGAAAAAAACCCCCATATGTTACAAATTCAGCTGAACGGCTGCATTGCCCTTTAATTAACATTGATTGCTAATATTGAAGAAGTGCCACAAGATGAAGAAACTGCTTAGGCAAATGTGTTTGAAAGAATATTGCAATATTCTATGAAGTTGCCTCGAAGTAATTTAAGCTTCCATTGTTTGTGCAGACGGACTGAGATGTATTTCTTTCTCTGTTCCAATTAATATTAATATTTTAATTTTAGATGCACATGCTTCCAGAGTCAAGCTGTGTATTGCTTGCTTTCGGATAGAAACACCTTTCTCTGTTTTAACTTACCATCTTGTTCTTCCATCTGATTTAAAAATCTAGGCGTGATTAGACAAAACTGTAGTTTGCCTGTAGTTTGCTCATTCCAGCATTTTCAGATAATGTGTAATTTAGAAAAAAGATTTATTCCAGGTATGCATGAAGCAGTAATCTCTAAAGACTGAAACAGAATGTGAAGCTTTTCTGAGGTTTTTTTTTTAATTCTCCCCTGTGGTTTACACAGGGGAACTATTTAAATTGTATTTCAACATTCTAGTTGATCCATATTAGGGTAATGTACGCAATATTGGATAGATGTCAAATATTTATAGATGTTTAAAATTCACTAGATTATTTCTACAAGCTAAATTCCTCTTTATTTCAATTTTTAATTCTGGATTGTAGTTTTGGAGCATAGTTACATTTAGTTATAATCATTGACTCTGCTCAAGAACAGGAAAATTATTCTAAAGTACTGTAGCCAAATCATACTCTGTGAGTACTAAGGCAGATTAAAATGTTGTCGTAGGCCAATACTCAGTGTTGTAACAAACAAAGAAGTGTGACTCCCTCTACATCTACTAGCCCTTTAGTTCTATAATTACTCCCAAGTTTCCAATTGCTTTAATCCTGCCCACTCTAGCTAATTTTTCACCTCTGTGTGGATGTGTTAAAATAATCATTGTTTACTCATGAATTCCTGGTTAACATCTGCTAAGGTAGGTTTAAAATTCAAGATGTTTTTGACTAAACTGTGGTCTAAATCCACTTGTTTAGGGGGTTTTCTTTTTCTTTTACAAATTTAAAAGCAATGTTAGACTATAGGAAGGAGCTGTTTTGTAGCCCGTTGCCTGTGTTCTATTTATTGTAAGCTGTTTACAAGCTGCATAAATATTTAATAAAATAACTCAAGCAATTGAGAGAACAAGTAATCAATATCTCTTGCAAAGCTTAGAAGGAACACTGAAAACCTGATAATTTTTTATGGCTGTTCTGGTAGCTGAATGTAACTATGAAAAACCTGTTTACATTTTGTGTCTGTCTGTCTGCATTCTGTTTCCTCACCCTCTACAATGTTACAATAATTCAAGTACAGTATTTGACTTTAAACAAAGGAAAAAAGTGTAAAAAAAAAAAAGATTGCCTAGAATGCTTTGGTAGTTCCTAACAGCTGAGATATTTTCTTGATCTAGAGTAAAGACTTTACTCCTTTCCATTCTGTTCGTTTTATTTTTCTACATGGTGTTGAAATAAAAGAGTTTCTAGAGACAAAATATCTACATCAAATTGTATGTATACACGACTGTAAAGTCCTTTTCAAGGATCCTGTATCATAGCTGTAGAGAATATTATAGAACATTAGCCAAATGTCTTAATTCTAAAAGAAACACGAATAGGTATGTGCTCTATCTCTTCTTGAATTATCTCCATCTCATCCCCTCTGGATCAGTTCAGCAATAGTTAACTCGTTGATCCTTTCGAAGGTTAGTAACCCATTTTTTTTTTTTGTGATCCAACAGATCACGGTGTTTCTCATGGCATTCTCCGTTCTTTTGGTACATTGGCTTAGGATACAGTTGCCGGGGGAATCCGATTGAGAAGATTTCTTCCCTCCGAGGTCAATGTTTTTCTTGACGCTCTTGAGCTCTCGTGGGGAATTTGGGGTGATTTATATCGCAACTTGACCAATCCATTCAAAAGCAATCGTTAGTAAATCAGGTCGTGATCACGAGCTTTTTACGTCAGAGTGGGCATGTGTGAAGGCGTAGAGCCAGTGCATGTGGCCTCAAATGTCCTATTTATAACCGGGTTGAGAGAGAATAGTGTGTAAAACGGACACAAAGAAATGTGAGCTCCATAACCAAAGCAAAAAGAGTGTTTTTAACTTTGGCGAGGATGCTTCGGATGGAGAGCTATCTTATCTATCTATCTATATATATACAGTATCTGAACTGTTTCCTAATTTTCTGCCACAATGTATATTGAAGCGGACTTGTATATACAATTTTTCATTGTACATTCTGTATCTACTTAACTGCAGTGTTTGTAGAATCGACTCCTTTTTTCTGTTCTTGATGTTATGAAAAAATTTAACTGCTAAGTATAAAATACTGGGCATCGTGGTTTGTTTGTTTTCCCCCTTCCTCTTTAGCTATGAATTGTATTTAAAAATAATAGTCTGGGTTGACATTAAAGACAAAATATGCTGATGCAAAATAGCATGTGCCGTGTTGTATCTGGGAAGGTGTAGCTGGGAATTTTACCTAATATTCGGGGATATAAAACATGATACTCAAGTTTCTTGACCTCTTTCTTTCCTTCCCTTTAAGTTAAACCCACCCTAGGCTTCCCACGCACTAGCTTGGAATTGGTAAGAAATCAAATTGTTTGCAGTTATTTTATCCTAGAGCAGTGGCTCTCAACCTGGGAGGTGGGACCCTTTTGGGGATCGAACTACCGTTCCACAGGGGTCACCTAAGACCATGGAAAAAGACAAATTTTCCACAGTGTTAGGAAGTAAAGCTTCTATTCTGGTGCCGTGGTGTTGTAATCATAGGTTTATGGGCACTGAAATTTGGGAATAAGATATTACTGGAGAGTGATGTTTTAAGCCTAATTATGTGCTGAATAAAACCTTAATTCTTCCTCTATGGAAAGGCAGCAAAGTCCATGCTGAGTAAGCAAGCTGCAGAATCTATGACCACGTTTAACTTGGTATGCAATATGAACAAAACCTATAGAACTTCCATATAAGGAAATATATGCTTTACACATTCCTTTGCTAATCACCAGTAAACACACAATCCAGGGAAAAGGCAAAGAATGTAGCTTCCATTAATTATCTGTAGGGAAGTCAGGAGAAGCTTGCCTTATATGGTGCAAGAGTGAATAGTAGTTGGAGGATGGCTTAATGTATGTGGCGTTCATGAATTGGTTATTTTGTACCACATGTCAGAAGAGTAAAATACAATAAAAAGGAGAGATCTTGATTCATTCTAGGTCGCCTCATCGAGAAAACTTTCTCTGTCGCTTCATTCTGATGTGGCAATCATGGCATGCTGTGCCTCCCTAGAGGGCGACCCACTGGGGGAGGGCTGCATGCTTTCACCGTGGAACATATTTTTACAATCCGACCAATCAGATGCTGACAGTGGGGGTGACCCTCTGGCCTTCCTGCCAATCAGCTTAAAGCTCTGTTGGGAGAATTGGTGCTAGACTTATGGTTGGAGGTCACCACAACATGAGGAACTGTATTAAGGGGTTGCGGCATTAGAAAGGTTGAGAACCACTGTCCTAGAGGAATTCCAGAGGCGGCCAAAAATGGGAATGGACATTCCTGATAGAAGGTAGAATCTTACAGTGTCTAAAGTCTAAAGCAAAGACCGTAGGGCAGGAGAACATAAGCATAATGGACAAATTCTACTAAAGGCAGATAAGTTTATAACTACAACATTTAGTCCGCGGAGAGGGGCGGCATACAAATCCAATAAATGAATAAACAAACAAACAAACAAACAAACATTTAGGGTTTTGGAGATTTACATTTAAGTGTTGGTTATGACCTTTAAAGCCCTTCATGGCATTGGACCAGAATATCTCCGAGACCGCCTCCTGCCGCACGAATCCCAGCGACCAATTAGGTCCCACAGAGTGGGCCTTCTCCGGGTCCCGTCAACTAAACAATGTCGGTTGGCGGGCCCCAGGGGAAGAGCCTTCTCTGTGGCGGCACCGGCCCTCTGGAACCAACTCCCCCCGGAGATTAGAACTGCCTCTACTCTTCCTGCCTTCCGTAAACTCCTTAAAACCCACCTTTGCCGTCAGGCATGGGGGAACTGAAAGATCTCCCCCTGGGCATGTTAATTTATATATGGTATGCTTGTGTGTATGTCTGTTGGTATATGGGGTCTTTCTTAAATCTTTAAATATTTTAAATTGTCAGATTATTTATGATTTGTTTCCACGTGTTGTGAGCCGCCCCGAGTCTTCGGAGAGGGGCGGCATACAAATCTAAGTAATAAATAAATAAATAAATAAGATGGGTAAAATAGCTCCTTATTCACATTCGGAAAAGCAATTCTGTTTATCACCATCTTTTAACGACTCCATAATCCCTTGCAGGGTGGAGTCTGGGGAACTGAATGGAGCTAGCAGTGTTGAATGGCCAGATGCCCTCCCTGTTGCCTCTGCGGAGTTTTGTTCAGCAGATATATTCTTATTGTGCCCAGAGAGAGAAATATCTGACTCTCTCTAGGTCAAACTCACAACCTCCTGATTGTGAGGCAACAGCTCCAACTTTAGGCCACCGCACTACTCCAAAAGCTATTCTGTTCGTAAGAGAAAGAAATGAACTTTTCTTTAAAAAGCAGTCTTTACCTGGCGGAAGCCATTTTATTAACTACAGTATTTGGCATCGTCTATTAACTAAGCAACCCTTGTTAATGGAGAAAACGGTGTCTGCTTGGATAGCGTATAAAATGCCAGCTAATCCAGAGTCGTTGGGTAGAATTACTATAACAGTAAACCTCTCAGATTACTTTGCTTGAAGCATCTGATTGTTCCCACAAGAGGGAGCAGCGTTTTCATGCATCTCTGCTTTTAGAAACAGCCCAAAGCAGGAGACAACTTCTTTCAACCAGCAATAGCTTTACACCCTAAACATAATGAATTATTTAAGGATCAGCCTATTTTCCAAAGCACCAGAAGATAGTTAGGACAGGTGGAAAACTAATCAAGGAGACAAGCGACTTAGAACTAAAGAGAAATTTGCTAACAATGAGGACAATTAACCAATGTTGCTTTCAAAAATGATGACTGCTCCATCACTAGAGGTTTTGAAGAAAAGGTTGGACAGCCATTTCTCCAGATGATAGGTAAAGGATCTCCTGCTTGTGCAATGGGTTGGATTAGAAGACCTTCAAGGTCCCTTCGAGGTCTGCTATTCTGGATTTGATCTATATCCGAGTCTACGGAGAGGGGCGGCATACAAATCTAATAATAATAATAATAATAATAATAATAATAATAATAATAATAATAATAAATAATATCTTGCCTTTCCTGGTGATCACTTGTTTTGCATGGGAGGTGATCTTAAGATGCATGGAAAAAGTACATCATCGTTTGATGGAACCCTAGATAGGTTTTCACTTAAGCAAATATATTTTGTGTGTGTGTGTGTGTGTGTGTGTGTGTGTGGAGAATTATGGGAATACAGTGGTATCTCTACCTACAAACGCCTCTACTTACAAACTTTTCTAGATAAGAACCGGGTATTCAAGATTTTTTTGCCTCTTCTCAAGAACCATTTTCCACTTACAAACTCGAGCCTCTGAAACTGTAACCGGAAAGGCAGGGAGAAGATTCCGTGGGGCCTCTCTAGGAATTTCCTGAGAGGAAACAGGGCCGGAAAAGGTGGGGAGAAGACTCCGTGAGGCCTCTCTAGGAATTTCCTGGGAAGAAACAGGGCCTCCATCCTCCCTTTGGTTTCCCCAAACGCATGCATTATTTGCTTTTACATTGATTCCTATGGGGAAAAATTGCTTCTTCTTACAAACTTTTCTACTTAAGAATCTGGTCACAGAACGAATTATGTTCGTAGGTAGAGGTGCCACTGTACTAAAAATGGCCTTCGATAAAATTGGCTCTTCCAGTAGGTCTACCAAGTTCTACAGGTAGAAAGAGATCCCCACCCCCACCCTTACGTGCCAACTGACCTTTTGATTAGCTTTGGGGTCAGGTTACCAAGACACATTAGCTTAAGTTGAAAGAATTAACTCACGGTTAATTATATCTGTATCCTTAATCTCTACTTTGTACTTTGTCTTGGCTGCAATACATCTCTCTCTGATGAATTGAAAGCAAAGCCCAGAAAGTAGTGATTTATTACACGTTCTTAAATTTTCACGCTTGGCTGTCACCAGAGTAGATCTGCCAAAACAGTTGACAGAGATGTTTAAAACCAGCAGGCAGAATAGTCGATTCTATGGCCTTAAAAGAAATGTATCTATTGACTGATAAAAAGTATTTGCAGATTGATAAAACAAGTTATTAACGGAGCTGAACCACATCTTAAGGGCCTGTATTAAAATTCGGAGAGATCTCCCATCTGCTTGCCGATTGCCACTAATGCAATTTATATAAGGCTCAATTTCATCTCTGTATTTGCTGAACGAGCTATCGGATACACAAAGTGCCAATATATATATATACGAGTGGGTCATCCCCCGAGCTTAATTGCACACAAATTTCCAGCAGAGTTAGTATAAACGCAATTAGCCTGTAAACAGTGTATCTGTTATATCCGAAGAGGTGGATCGTCTCTGATAAAGCTTGGTCACACCGATTTCTGATTAATCATTTTACTTAATGACTCATCTGTAATCACCAGGGCAGTGAAAAAACATTGTGTTTGTCTACCGGGCATTAAGTCACTTTGCCATTGTTTGAAGAATCACCCTGCCAGCGTTGGATATAAAATGTATTACAAGTCTACAAAAGGAGGAAGCAATTGTGAGTATTTATAACTCATGACAGTTTGTTTAGTGACCAAAGTTACTGAAAAATGTGACATGATTGTTTTTCACACTAAAGACCAGTGAAGGGCTACTAAAAATTTTACTACCACACCGTGGGCGTGGCTTATGCAGGACGCCCTGCATTTTCTTTCAACATCTTTCAGTGCAAATTGGATGCTGTGGGGTGGAGCACCATTTTCTCTACCCCACTGCTTTCCCCACTGTCCAGGCAGTAGCCCACCCCTGCTTATTGAAAAGTTCAGTTCAGTTATTACATTTGTATAATAAAAATATATCTATACTCCTCCAGTTAAATAATTATTTCTATTGTTTACTAATCCTTAAGACTGACCTCCAAGATTGATTATATTTAAACTAGTCTGGAAAGGAAAAAAAAACACCCTATATATCATAGCCATGCTTTTAGGACATAGAAACATAGAAGACTGACGGCAGAAAAAGACCTCATGGTCCATCTAGTCTGCCCTTATACTATTTTCTGTATTTTATCTTACAATGGATCTATGTTTATCCCAGGCATGTTTAAATTCAGTTACTGTGGATTTACCAACCACGTCTGCTGGAAGTTTGTTCCAAGGATCTACTACTCTTTCAGTGAAATAATATTTTATCACGTTGCTTTTGATCTTTCCCCCAACTAACTTATGACCCTTGCAAGCATCCCCATCAAGGTTCCTTCCGGATCGGACCAGATCGGCCAAACTTTTAGCAACCCACTGGTGATGTAATTTTTGGCATCACGGATCCGGTCTGCTCGCTACCATCTTTTTCCCCCCCTGAGTTTTCGGCCGTTTTCCTTGTGTTTTGATGGCTTCTGCTCAATCTATGCTTTGAAAAAAGCCCTCCCGCTCACCCCCAAGTTAATACTGACCTTTATTTCTTTGCCTGAAGCACAGCTGATCCAGTGAAGGGCTGCAAAATTTTTTACTACCACACTGTGGGTGTGGCTTATTTTGTGGGTGTGGCTTACCGGCCATGTGACCAGGTGGGAATGGCTTGATGACCAGGGCGCTGGCTTAAAGCTCATGTGACTGGCTTAAAGACGAACTTGATGTCACTCACGTCAAGGGTTTGGGTTAGGGTGCCTAGCCTCTCCTTGCCTCAAAGAAATACAATTTCCCTATCTATTTACTATTACCTGTTCTGTCGGGCTCTCTGGTAGACTCCTCCCAATAATTCACAGGTACAAATGTCAGACACACACACGTTTGAAAATTCAAAACAATGTTCTTTATAATGAAAATTCACTTAACCTAAGCCCTCTTTTGGGATAGCAAAGAGCACTCGTCTCCAACCAAACTGGTAATTAGTACAAGTCCCTTATCAGTTCTTTGATACTTAGCTTGCAGCTGGGAGGCAATTCACAGTCCTTCTTCTTTCACAACGTGAAACACACTTTGCTCTGGTTTAGTTTCAAAGCGGGGAAAAATCAGCACACAAAGGTCAAAGTCAGCAAAGCAGGCATGAAACACAACGATCAGATAATCCTCCACAATGGCCATACCCACAGACTGCTATTTATAGCAGCCTCACTAATTAGCACAGCCCCACCCAACCACAGGTGGCCTCATTTTCTTTGATAATAATCTCTCAGTTGTTGTTGCCTATGCATCGCTCTCCGCATGCGTGGCTGTATCATTAACTCTTGTTCTGAATCCAAGGAGGAGCTAGATAATTGATCTCCTTCTGAGCTGTCTGCCATACTCTCCTCCTCCCTGTCACTCATGTCTTCTTGGTCAGAGGAGCCTTCATCAGCAGATTCCACCGGGGGCAAAACAGGCCTGCAGCATGTGGATGTCTCCCCCACATCCACAGTCCTTGGGGCAGGAGCTGGGCCAGAGCTAACCATAACACTTAGCAGCATATTTTTTTGGCCTCAATTGTGGTTAATAACTCCAGGGCTACTTGTGTTAAAACAGATCCAAGAGAGGTTTTTAAAAAAAATTTAACGTCCTCTCTCTACAATGATAGGGAAAAGTTTAAAAATCACTCCAAATCACGTTCACTCTTTTTTCTACAATTCTTAAAACAACAGCTTAATCGTTTCCCCAATAATTAATTTTTAGGATTTCAGTCTTTTTTTCCCCCAGGGAAACAAGAGAATCTGCAATCAGTGAAAACATTTTTATGGGAGAAAATTTCTGATGGTTTCCCATCTCTTCCCCCTTCCATCTAATCTTTCCTCCCCCTTAGTAACTTGTCAAGATGGTTGCGGATCCCAAAGGATAATCTCTTTAACCATTCAAAACAAGGTACAACTTCTCAGTTGCTAAGAGCAACGTTTATATAGCGGATATGATTGAAGCAATTTGGAAGACAATTTGAGATTCTTCAAATACTAATGCTGTTTGTTTCTGTCTCTCTTTCTCGTTGGGTCTAATGTGAATTCACCTTCACACCAAGAGGTGAAAGGCAAAAAAGATTGAACATTTACACCTGCTTTTCCATAAAATGTAAGGTTTTCAAGGAGGTGGGAATCGACAAATCCATCAACGTAGTTTGTATTTAAGTTAAGAAACATGTGCCTAATAAACAGAGACCATTCTGATTTACATCATAATGGTCTCTTTGGCATAAAAAAGTACAGTATTCATTACTTTTACATGACCTCCATATAAATCATAAACGTGATGCTGACGGCTGTATACTCCATCCAAAATTTCTGTTCTGAAGTGAGACGTTGATTAAGTGAATTTTGTCCCTTTTTAACAACCTTTCTTGCCGTTAAGTGAATCACCGCAGTTATTAAATTAATAAGACAGTTATCCCAAAGGTGGGGAGGGAGGGTTGCCTCCTAACTGGACTTTTTGTTTTTTCTTTGAAGACCTTTCGCTTCTCATCTGAGAAGCTTCCTCAGCTTCTCTCAAAAGACAAGCTTAATATTTCTTTCTGCTGTGGGAAATACGGCTCCCGGCGAAATGAAACATTCTCGGGTAGAGCCCCTTTAATCCAGACGGATTTCCTCTGACTTTCCCTTGAAAATAATCATTTCTAACCGCTTTGGAGGAGGAAGAGAAGGCGGCTAACGACATTGTGTAATTGTCTTAGCAGAGCAGGTTAAACTGGGAAGTCGAAACCGGAAGAATGCGATGATAAAAATACTTCCATATTCATGCCAAGGAAGGTAAATGGAGGTCTCTGGGAAAGCACTAGGAATCAAAGGTGACTTGGAAAAAAAGAAATTATATATATAATATGTTTTTTTGCTGAATTTGAAAATTAAGGGAGACTAGAATAGATCTATTTCGGCCTTATTTTGGCCTCATCAGCTAGCCATACCCATTGGGACTTGAACCTGCAACCTTTGCCTTGTAAGGCAGAGAATTATCCTCTAGGCTACAGTATCCAATCCGTTCAGCTCTGCACCAGGGAAGGGTTACATATTTTTGTGTCGAATCACCCTGGTGTATTATATATATATAATTATATATATAATTTTGGCATATTGTAAAAGGATTGGACTAGATTAGTGTTTTTCCACCATGGCCAGCTTAAGAAGTGTAGACTTCAGCTCCCAGAATTCCACCATCATCAAAATGGGGAATCCTGGGAGTTGAAGTCTACCGTCCTAAAATTGTCAAGGTTGGGAAACCATGTTGGATAATCCTTGTGATTCCTTCCAACTCTACAATTCCAGACGAAGCAAAACATTTTTAGAATTCTGCAACACCCAGAAGCCACCCAGACTTTAATATGTTACAAAGTGTAGTGTGAGTACGTTGAACATCAATACATCTCTCTACATATTTGATTTAGTTCTTATTTATATACTAGTAGCTGGATACACGTGCTTCTCTACGAAACTATGTGATGGGGCTTGATACATTGACACTTAAAGCGTGAAAATTTATGTAGCGTGTGTAACTCCTTAGCATCAGAGCGTGTTAATATAAGCCAACTGGCATTTGGAACAGAGTTCTTTTCAGGTGGGGAGGGGGAGTAGAACGCCTAACTCCTTAGCATCAGTGTGTGGTTTTTTTTTTTTGATAAATTTCTTTATTGTTTTCCAAAATATTTTATCACATGTTTTGTTTACGTTTTACAGATCTTATTCCATCTCTGTTACCTTTTGTATATATCTTCCATTTCTCTATATCATTTATTTAATAGTATACATTCAATTATATATATCATTGGTATAATACATCTTTAAAATAAAAGGAAAGAGGGAAAATGTTTGCTCTTTGTTTCTATTGACATTGGTAAGGTATTTGCTATTCTTTCTATATATACTGTTACTTTGTATTGTAATATTTTATATTGTGTTAATATAATAACTGTATAAGAAATACTAATGATCTGATGGTCATTTCAGAAAAAAAAAAATTCTTAGCAACCACCTAAAAGCCAACTTTCACGTTTGTAGGCTTTACAGTTCTGGAGATTTCGTGATGAGTGAGTGGCATTTGGCTTTTATAAATATACATTTATTTACATTGTGCTGCACTCTTGTCAACAAACCCTTGTAACTCACTTCTCAACTTTTTGTGTACAGTACAATTTCAGGGTTGAGAGCCTTTGCTTGGGTGAAAATGGAATTTGGGCTAATAATACCCTGCATAAAAGCAAAATAATTTAGCCCCAATCCTTGAATCACCACTCCTTTTGCCATGCTAATTTGCCTTTGTCCTTGCAAAACAGCCTCGAACGGAACAAGGGTGAGGTTTTCCACCAACGCTGAAAAGTTGCATTTGCTGTAAGTAATTTAAATGGAACTCTATTACTATCCACGGATTTATTCTGTTTAGAGTCAATAATAGGTGGCTCGAAAGCAAAGCCCTATCAATTGTGGTTCAGCAGCTCTTTGTATCCCACTGGCCGACGAGCTCCCCTCCTGAATTTTAGCAATTTGTCTTTTGGCGGAGGTGGGGTGGGGTGGGGAGAAACACAGACTTATGTTTCATTAAAGCGACCCGTCCCGAAAGCCTCCCGTCTTTTTAATGAAAAACAAAAAGCTGGCGTTTGAAAATAGGCCATGCGACTCATTTCGGTGCCAGGGGGGAACTTGGGCTTTGCATTCCTCAAACAGGAGTTCGGCCGTAGTACATAGCAACTTGGTGTGGAAATGGAAGAAGGATTCAAAAGGGGGGAAAAATAAAAAGGCCACCAGAAGGTCTTGTTTCCTGACGTTGTTTGTGGGTTCTCCATCGCTGGAGGCTTTCAAGAAAAGACAATCTAGATCAATGATAGCGAACGTTTTTCTCCTCGGGTGCCGAAAGATCGTGAGCGCGCGCTACCGCGCATGCGCGAGGACCCACATCAATAATTCAATGCCTGGGGAGGGCAAAAACAGCTTCCCCCACCTCCACAGGCCTTCTGGAGGCCAGAAAAGTTAGTTATTTAGTTATTTGTTTGTTTGTCTCTATTTGCTTGTCATGGGCTTTCCCAGATATGCCCATGTCACACCAACACTCCGCAGTCTGCAACCATGCCGATCAGTTTCCGGTCACAATTCAAAGTTTTGGTTATGACCTATAAAGCCCTTCATGGCATCAGACCAGAATATCTCCGAGACTGCCTTCTGCCGCACGAATCCCAGCGACCAGTTAGGTCCCACAGAGTTGGCCTTCTCCGGGTCCTGTCGATGAAACAATGTCGTCTGGTGTAGCCCAAGGAAAGAGCCTTCTCTGTGGCGGCCCCGACCCTCTGGAACCAGCTCCCTCCGGAAATCAGAACTGCCCCCACCCTCCTTGCCTTTCGCAAACTCCTAAAAACCCACCTCTGCCGTCAGGTATGGGGAAATTGATTCCCCTGGGCCGTTTCATTTTATGTATGGTTTGTCTGGGATGTATGACTGTTTTTTATAATGGGGTTTTAAACTGTCGTTTTTAACCATTAGATTTTATTTATTTATTTATTTATTTATTTATTCATTCATTCATTCAATTTTTATGCCACCCTTCTCCTTAGACTCAGGGCGGCTTACAACAGGTTAGCAATAGCACTTTTTTAAAAACAGAGCCAGCCTATTGCCCCCACAATCTGGGTCCTCATTTTACCCACCTCGGAAGGATGGAAGGCTGTCAACCTTGAGCCGGTGATGAGATTTGAACCGCTGACCTTCAGATCTACAGTCAGCTTCAGTGGCCTGCAGTACAGTAATGTTGTTGTAAGCCGCTCCGAGTCTCCGGAGAGGGACAGCATTCAAATCTAATTAATAATAATAATAATAATAATAATAATAATAATAATAATAATAATAATAATCTATCTATTTATTTATTTATCTGTCTGTCCGTCTATTTATTATTTCTATTTCTAGGCCGCCCTTCTCTGGAGACTCAGGGCAGCTTACAACATAAAAATAAATATGTTGTAATCATAGGTTTATAAGCACTGAATTTTGGGAATGGAATATTACTGGAGAGTGATATTTTAGCCCAATTGTGTGCTGAATAAAACCTTAATTCTTCCTCTATGGAAAGGCAGCAAAGTCCAGGCTGAGTAAGCAAGCTGCAGAATCTATGACCATGTATGGAAAGCATTTAACTTGGTATGCAATATGAAGAAAACCTATAGCTAACTTCCCTATAAGGAAATGTATGCCTCACTCTCATTCCAATCCAGGAAAAAGGCAAAGAATGGAGCTTCCGTTAATTACCTATAGGGAAACCACAAGGGAAGCCTTATATGGTGAAGAAATGAATGGTAGTAAGGGGGATGGCTTAATGTATGTGGCGTTCGCGAATTGGTTATTCTGTACCACATGTCAGGAAAAGTAAAACACAATAAAAAGGAGCGATCTTGATTAAACAGAGGTCATCTCATCGAGAAAACTTTCTCTGTCATTTCATTCTGATGTGGCAATCACGGCACTCTGTGCCTTCCCTGAGGTCGACCCACTGAAGGAAGGCTGCATGCTTTCATAAATAAATGCGATGACTCTAAAGTGTGCAATAGGGTTTATATTCCTGGAGGCGTCTGTAATATGGTAAATGATTTAGCTTTACTAGATAAATGGTCAAAGCAATGGAAACTGCAGTTTAATGTTTCCAAATGTAAAATAATGCACTTGGGGAAGAGGAATCCTCAATCTGAGTATTGTATTGGCAGTTCTGTGTTAGCAAATACTTCAAAAGAAAAGGATTTAGGGGTAGTGATTTCTGACAGTCTCAAAATGGGTGAACAGTGCAGTCAGGCGGTAGGGAAAGCAAGTAGGATGCTTGGCTGCATAGCTAGAGGTATAACAAGCAGGAAGAGGGAGATTATGATCCCGCTATATAGAATGCTGGTGAGACCACATTTGGAATACTGTGTTCAGTTCTGGAGATCTCACCTTCAAAAAGATATTGACAAAATTGAACGGGTCCAAAGACGGGCTACAAGAATGGTGGAAGGTCTTAAGCATAAAACATATCAGGAAAGACTTAATGAACTCCATCTGTATAGTCTGGAGGACAGAAGGAAAAGGGGGGGACATGATCGAAACATTTAAATATATTAAAGGGTTAAATAAGGTCCAGGAGGGAAGTGTTTTTAATAGGAAAGTGAACACAAGAACTAGGGGATACAATCTGAAGTTAGTTGGGGGAAAGATCAAAAGCAACATGAGAAAATATTATTTTACTGAAAGAGGAGTAGATCCTTGGAACAAACTTCCAGCAGACGTGGTAGATAAATCCACAGTAACTGAATTTAAACATGCCTGGGATAAACATATATCCATCCTAAGATAAAATACAGAAAATAGTATAAGGGCAGACTAGATGGACCAGGAGGTCTTTTTCTGCTGTCAGACTTCTATGTTTCTATGTAATACATAAACATAGCATATTAGAAATTGAAGTTAAAAACCAAACCAGTTAAAAACCTAAAACCCATCAGACCTCCTAAAATTCAATTTAAGCAACTCTAAAAACCCCTGTCTTAAAAACCATTCAGTCACATATCCTTTAGTCGTGCATTTTTCTAGCCAAGATATCTTTTTTTTTCTAAAAAAGAAAAACCTACTCCGACCCCTGTACACCCTTTAAAACTTTTGTTGTCTTCCAAATAAGCTTGAAGAGCTAATGTAATCTTTTGGTGCGGGTGAGAAAAAAAACCCACATCAAAGGTTTGAATAACAGGGAGCCCTGCCTTTTGTAATGCCTGCCTATTGAATTTCCATTTTGCGATTCTACTTAAAGAGCAATATTTATCACGGCTCATTTCCTTGCCAGCTCCTTCTATTCCCCCCCCCTGCACAACAGGGGGAGACAGGCCCCTTTCAGGCCCCGTAAATTATTCCTCACTCCATTACAGAATACTAAACGGCTGTACCTGCGTTGGGTGGAAAGATAACACGGCAATCTGGCTTTGTGAGTTTCTGCCTAGGTGACAACTAGGTTGTGGGCCCACTGGATCTAGGCAGGGTGATAAAAACATCGATGCGTTAGACCTGCAACGGGGAGGGAAAAAAAGTTTACTTTGATTATGTACTAAATGTCCCCGAGATGTTTGGTTTCTCTTGTCGGGTTGACAGCTCTCCGAACGGATAATGGGTTGCCTTTTCTTTCATGGATGATTGGAGGCTAATTTTTTTTTTTGGTCTAATAAAAGGGGCTAAGAGTGGAAAGTGGTTCCAAAGTAGTTTTCTCCCGTTCCCTCTCCTCCTCCTCCCCCTGCCCCCAAAGGGAAATCACTCGTGAAATTATTTTAACGTTTGTTTGGCTTGTTGCCTTTAGTTTCTTTTTTTCTTCTTCAATATTTCCTTCTCCAGCTCACTTAAAGCCTCTTCTCTGCTCAAGTTTGATGATGTGTGTTCCAGCAATTTTCGGCACATTTGCAGTTTTTGGGGAATGATCTTCTTGCGTTGAAATGATTGTTTTGAAGAATGAATAGTTGCAGTCTGACTTGCAGGTGGAGAAGGGGGAGATCAGATGGGAGATTTTCTCCTTCTTCTTCTGGTCTTTCTCCTTTTCCTTCTGTTCTTCTCCTTCTGGTCCTTCTCCTTCTGTTCTTCTTCTCCTCCTTCTCTTTTTTGTTGTTCTCCTTCTGTTCCTTCTTCTGCTCCTTCTCCCCCTCCTGTTCTCCTTCTCCTTTTCCCTCTGTTCTTCCTCTTCTCCTTTTGTTCTTCTCTTTTTCCGTTCCTCCTTTCCCCCCCTTTATTTATTTATTTATTTGTTTGTTTATTTATTTATTTATTATTTAGATTTGTATGCCGCCCCTCTCCGCAGACTCGGGGCGGCTCACAACAAAGTGAAAACAATTTACAACAAATCTAAGTTACTGTTTAAAAATATTTTAAAAACCCCATTTTCTAAACAAACATACATACAGACATACCATTCATAAATTGTATATGCCCAGGGGAGATGTCTCAGTTCCCCCATGCCTGACGACAAAGGTGGGTCTTAAGGAGCTTATGAAAGGCTTTCCTCCTCCCCTTCACCTTCCCTCCTTCCTTCCCTCCTTCCTTCCCTCCTTCCTTCCCTCCTTCCCTCCCTCCTTCTTCCCTCCCTCCTTCCCTCCTTCCCTCCCTCCTTCCTTCCCTCCTTCCCTCCCTCCCTCTCTCCCTCCTTCCCTCCTTCCCTCCCTCCTTCCTCCCTCCCTCCTTCCCTCCCTCCTTCCTCCCTCCCTCCTTCCCTCCCTCCTTCCCTTCCTCCTTGCCTCCCTCCCTCCTTCCCTCCCTCCTTCCCTCCCTCCTTCCTTCCCTCTCTCCCTCTCTCCCTCCTTCCCTCCTTCCCTCCCTCCTTCCTCCCTCCCTCCTTCCCTCCCTCCTTCCCTTCCTCCTTGCCTCCCTCCCTCCTTGCCTCCCTCCCTCCTTCCTTCCCTCCCTCCCTCCCTCTCCCCTCCCTCCCTCCCTCCTTCCTTCCCCTCACCCCACCTTCTCCTCCTCCTCTCTAGTAACACCTTGCTTTACGTTGAGAAGCCAAACAGGGTGAGTTTTCTGGATGGATTTGTTTGGCTAAATCACAGTCGTCCCCCCCCCCCCCCAATTCATGGTGTGTTTCCTTTTTTGCTATGCTTTGTTTACTTGTCAGTTTACTCTGACTTCTTCAAAGTGAGAAGTAACGCCGCCATTTCTTCTTCCACCAACATTAATCCTGTGATTTCGGTCAGTGCTAAAATGAGGCTGCAGATAAGGTGTTGTCCGGATCAGCTTCTGTGAAACCAGAAAACTGAAATTATTTGGGTTAATTAGGCGTGAAAGTCAACTTTTGTCAAAAGCCTCTGGCTGAAACTGGACCCTCGCACATGTATTCTTTTCTTCGTAATACCGGACGAGTCTATAATTCCAGCTGTCTTGCAGTCTTCTGCATTAGTTCACAATAACATATCTGGGCGGTTGATTTCCAAGTCTGAAAAGTTATGCACAGATTTGATTTCTCCGCCTTCCTTCATCTGTATCAATGCATCAAGTAGTCTTGGTTCCGGTACTTTGCTTAAAGCAGTTCCCTTTTTTAAAAAAAAATTAAGGAATTTTCTTCTCCTGGCATTCTGTATATTTTTCCGCTACTAAGAATTAGTGTTTAATCCATTGCTACATAACCTTGTAATTTCACTCTCCCTTTATTCCTTTTATTCTGGTTCCTTGGCTCTAGCGCAAGTGGAAGGACCAGATAAAATTATTTCTTCCTCTCCCTTCAAATATTTTGAGAGCTGAATTGCAAATAGATAAGCTGAATGGGAGTTTTTTTGTAGCTTAGGGTTGGGTTCCTTGGTGCTCTCTGAGGTTGATGGTTTACTTGCAGGTGTTTTATAACCCAATTAGGTAACATCATCAGGGCGAGAAAGGGTTTGCATATGAACAGAGAGCAAAGCCCCACTCCCTTCTCGTCCAGCCAGAAACACTGGTGCAGGTGGATGGTGGATGAGAAAAACTGATTTAGATAGATAAATGGATGGATGGATGAATTAATGGATAGATGGATGGATGGATGAACAGTTAAGAAACACCAGTGTAGATAGTTAAATAGATGGATAGATAGATAGATGGATGGATAGATAGATAGATGAATGAATAGTTGAGAAACACCACTGTATAGATAAATAGATGGACTGATAGATAGGTAGGTAGATAAATAGATAGATGAATAGTTGAGAAACACCTATGTAAATAGATAGATAAAGGGATTAATGGATGGATAGATGGATGGATGAATAGTTAAGAAACACTGGTGTAGATAGATAAATGGATGGATGGATGTATAGTTGATGTGTAGATAGATAAAATGGATGTTTAGAGAAATGTATAGAGGGGTGAATAGTTGAGAAACAGTTGTGTAAATAGATAGATAAATGGATGGATAGGTGGGTGGATAGATGAACAGTTGAGAAATACCGGTATAGATAGATGGATAGATGAATAAATAGATGGATAGATAGATAGATAGATAGATAGATAAATGGATGAATAGTTGAGAAACACCTGTGTAAATAGATAAATGGATGGATAGATGGGTGGATAGATGAACAGTTGAGAAATACCAGTATAGATATATGGATATATGGATAGATAGATAGATAGATAGATAGATAGTTAGGTAGGTGGGCAGATAGATGAACAGTTGCAAAACACCTGTATAAATAGATAGATAAATGAATGGATGGATAGATGGGTGGATGAATAGTTAAGAAACACTGGTGGTGTAGATAAATAAATGGATGCATGTATAGTTGATGTGTAGATAGATAAATGGAAGGATAGATAAATGTATAGATGGATAAATACAGGGATGGGCTACTGCCCGGATGGGGGGCGGGGAGTGCAGTGGGGTAACGAAAATGGAGCTCCACCCCAGAGCACTCAATTTGTACTGAAAGATGTTGAAAGAAAACGCAGGGCATCCTGCATAAGCCACGCTCACAGTGTGGGAGTAAAAATTTTGGTAGCCCTTCATTGGATGAAACTGGTATAGATAGATAAATGGATGAGTGGATGGATGGGTAATTGAGAAACACTGAGATAGATAGATAGATAGATAGATAGATAGATAGATAGATAGATAGATAGATAGATAGATCGTTCATTAGTTTTTGGGGCTCTTGTAAGGATTTTTAACCTAAGGAAAAGACACCAGATTTTTTTTTTATATTGGATCAATGGTTTATTAATCTTACCAACAAAAGCCTTCCAAGTTCTGAAGCCCCATAATTTCCTTAAAGCTTTGCTCTGTCCATATTTTTGATACTGGTGTGCTGAACAAGCCTTTGGCTGTGTTTTTGTCCATGCTGCCTGAACTCAGCCCTCAGTTCGGGGACTTTGCAGAGTTTTACGGCTGGAGGTGCTTAATCCCTCCTCTTCCCCTTCTCATTCTCCAGATCCTTGGCGGCTTTGCTCCACGGACGGCTGAAGCAGGTGCGCTTTTGCCGTCCACAAGATTCAGGGAGAAAACTCTTGCGGGGAGAAAATCTTTTATCTCCATCTGTATCTAAAGCTTAGAGCTCCTTTTCCAATTACTCTGTTAATTGTTTAAGAGATTGCCAGAAGGAAAAAGAAAAAAGAAGAGGTCCCTAATCTTTTTTTTTTTAAAAAGGACTTAGAAAAGAATCAGGGCTGCATACTTCTTAAATTAATTTTCTTCATGAATACTTCTTTCTGAATGCAGATTTGTGAATCGGGGGGCGACTTTTGTCTGCTTTCCAAGCACCTGGCTTGCTGTTTGCACATTTCTCTCTCTTTTCCACCCCTCCCTTCTCGCAACACGGCTCTCCCATCAATTGTGCTCAGAACATGCCTGTTTTGGAGAAAAACACGGAAGATTGGTACAGGATTGGGTAGTTATTCGTTTCAGAGTAAAAGAACTTGGCTGGGAAGACCATGGGATCCACCAGTTCCCTCATAGTTGCTACAAGCCTCATCTACTGTGTTCAGTTCTGGAGACCTCACCTACAAAAAGATATTGACAAAATTGAACGGGTCCAAAGATGGGCTACAAGAATGGTGGAAGGTCTTAAGCATAAAACGTATCAGGAAAGACTGAATGAACTCAATCTGTATAGTCTGGAGGACAGAAGGAAAAGGGGGGACATGATCGAAACATTTAAATATGTTAAAGGGTTAAATAAGGTTCAGGAGGGAAGTGTTTTTAATAGGAAAGTGAACACAAGAACAAGGGGACACAATCTGAAGTTAGTTGGGGGAAAGATCAGAAGCAACGTGAACAAATATTATTTCACTGAAAGAGTAGTAGATCCTTGGAACAAACTTCCAGCAGACGTGGTTGGTAAATCCACAGTAACTGAATTTAAACATGCCTGGGATAAACATATATCCATTGTAAGATAAAATACAGGAAATAGTATAAGGGCAGACTAGATGGACCATGAGGTCTTTTTCTGCCATCAGTCTTCTATGTTTCTATGTTTCTTGTGAAAACTACAATGAAGAAAAAGAAGGTGTAATAAGCAGGAATATTAGTATATAATTACGGTGATGATGTTCCTGACTCAATCTAAGATGCCAGAGCTTCCAAAACGGAATCTTGATTCCGGCTATTGCTTTATTGATTGATTGATTTGATTTGTATGCTGCCCTTCTCCGAGGACTCGGGGCGGCTAACAGCACATGATACAACAATACAGTACAACGGCAAATCTAATTAAATTTAAAATTACAATCTAGAAATCCAGTATTATTTGCAGGATAGCTGCAATATCGGAATTGCCTTGGTGACAGGCATCTTTAATTTTGAGTTTTCCCAAATCTTAAATTTATATACAGTAATATACTATTTTATTTATTCATTCATTCATTCATTCATTCATTCATTCATTCACTCACTCACTCACTCACTCACTCACTCACTCACTCACTCACTCACTCACTCATTTATTTGTATGCCACCCCTCTCTGTAGACTCGGGGCGGCTCACAGCAACAATAAAACAATGTACAACAAATCTAATAATTTAAAAACACTTAAAAATCCATTATTAAAAGCAAACATGCACACGAACATACCATGCATAAACTGTATAGGCCCGGGGGAGACTCACTGGTGACGTTAGGATGGCATCACACAGGCCCGATTCGGTCAGTACTGGTTTGTGGGCGCCACCATCTATTTTTTTGAACTTTTGACAAATTTTTCTACTGTTTGGACATTGTTTCCTCTGCTGCGGTTGAAGTCCAGATATCTTCAAGTTGCCAAGGTTGGGAAACACTGATCTACAGTATCAATCTGTTCTTTACAAAGCTAAATCATCTTCTTCTTTTTTTTTAAGCTGGTGGACATTTAAGCTGGTGGACATGTAAGCTCTGGACATGGGCCTTCCTTGATACGCCCATGTCTCGCTCATGACTTGAGAGATACCAGGATTAGATAGATGGATGGATGGATGGATGGATGGGTAGATAGATAGATAGATAGATAGATAGATAGATAGATAGATAGTTCATTAGTTTTTGGGGCTCTTGTATGGATTTTTAACCTAAGGAAAAGACACAAGATTTTTTTTTATATTGGATCAATGGTTTATTAATCTTACCAACAAAAGCCTTCCAAGTTCTGAAGTCCCATAATTTCCTTAAAGCTTTGCTCTGTCCATATTTTTGATACTGGTGCACTGAAAAAGCCTTTGGCGGTGTTTTTGTCCATGATGCCTGGTCTCAGCCCTCAGTTCGGGGACTTTGCAGAGTTTTATGGCTGGGGGTGCTTAATCCCTCCTCTTCCCCTTCTCATTCTCCAGATCCTTGGTGGCTTTGCTCCACGGACGGCTGAAGCAGGTGCGCTGAGACATTTAAGCTCTGGACATGGGCCTTCCTTGATACGCCCATGTCTCGCTCATGACTCTGCGGCTTGCACTGGCTGTCGATCAGTTTCTGGACACAATTCAAAGTGTTGGTAATGACCTATAAAGCCCTACATGGTATTGGACCAGAATACCAATGGGACCATCTTCTGCCGCACAAATCCCAGCAGCCGATTAGATCCCACAGAGTTGGCCTTCTCCAGGTCCCGTCGACAAAACACTGTCATCTGGCGGGCCCCAGGGGAAGAGCCTTCTCTGTGGCGGCCCTGGCCCTCTGGAATCAACTCCCCCTGGAGATTCGAACTGCCCCCACCCTCCTCGCCTTCCGCAAGATGTTGAAGACCCATTTATGTCACCAGACATTAGGGGGGGAGGGCTAATCCCCCCCTTCTAACTTATAGCATCTGAGTGTGGTGCGATAGTGTAGTATTGATTGTTTTTAGTAAAAATGGGTTTTAACTTGTTCTTTTTAATATTAGGTTTGTATTATATTGTATTGTTATTGTTGTTGTGAGCCTCCCCGAGTCTTCGGAGAGGGGCGGCATACAAATCTAATAAATTATTATTATTATTACATTATTATTGAGAATAATCTGTGGGTTAAAATTGCTGGCAGGAATTGCTTCCAAAGGAAATTCTCTGCAGGCAGGTTGGCTGCCCATACAGACACACACATACATCACACTAAGCAGGATTGTTTTATCATAGTTTATTAAAGAACCTATCAGCCCAGTTCACCCAATTCACCCCAGTTTACAGATCACTGTGGTTAGATAATAGGGAGTCCTTGATTTATGACCACAATTCATCTCGACGTTTCTGTTATTAAGTGAGAGATTTGCTAAGTGAGCCCTGCTCCATATTATGGTCTTTCTCACCAGAGTTGTTAAGTGAATTTATTTATTTATTTATTCGATTTTTATGCCGCTCTTCTCCTTAGACTCAGGGCGGCTTACAACATGTTAGCAATAGCACTTTTTTAACAGAGCTAGGCTATTGCCCCCACAATCCGGGTCCTCATTTGACCCACCTCGGAAAGATGGAAGGCTGAGTCAACCTTGAGCCGGTGATGAGATTTGAACCGCTGACCTTCAGATCTACAGTCAGCTTCAGTGGCCTGCAGTACAGCACTCTACCTGCTGCGCCACCCCGGCTCATTGCAGTTGATCAATTACTGATCCGATTGTTGTGATTTTTTTTTTTTTAAAGGTACAGGGTAAACTTTGACGTACGACCACAACCAAGCCCAAAAATCTCCGCTGTTAAGGGAGATCTTTGTTGAGTTTGGCCCCATTGCTGGGCACAATTGAGATGCGAATCACTGTGGGACTTAAACGATTAAGACCAGTCATTAAGCAAATCTGCTTTTCCCATTGGCCTTGCTTGTCAGAGATCACATGACATGGAGACACTCAAAGGTCATAAGTATGAGTTGCCGGTTGCCAAGCACCTGAATTTTTGATCACAAGAACCACGAGGCTGCTGCAACAGCCGTATCTCTGAAAAACCGGTCGTAAGTTGCTTTTTCCCCCCAGCGCCCTTGTCACCTGGAATGTACAGTTCTGAATTGCTATTGAATTGCCGTATTTTGGGGGGTTTAAGACCCACCTTTTCCTCCCCTAAAAGAGGCTGAAAATTTGGGTGCGTCTTATACTCCGAATGTAGCTTTTTCAAAGCTATTTTTTTACCAGCCTTTAACAAGGGTAACGGTCTTCCTGAATTGCAGGCTTGTTTTCATTGCTGCTCCCTCCGAAAAAGGTTTTTCCAGCCCTAGCGAGGTGCTAATGTTTCTGCAACACTCCGCGGCCTTCACTGGCCTGCACTGGCTGCCGATCGGTTTCCGGTCGCAATTCAAAGTGTTGGTAATGACCTATAAAGCCCTGCATGGCATTGGGCCAGAATACATCCGGAACCGCCTTCTACCGCACGAATCCCAGCGGCCGATAAGGCCCCACAGAGTTGGCCTTCTCCGGGTCCCGTCGACCAATGTCGTTTGGTGGGCCCCAGGGGAAGAGCCTTCTCTGTGGCGGCCCTGGCCCTCTGGAACCAACTCCCCCCAGAGATTAGAACGGCCCCCACCCTCCTTGTCTTTCGCAAATTACTTAAGACCCACCTTTGTCGCCAGGCATGGGGGAGTTAAGTTATCCTTTCCCCCTAGGCTACTACAAGTTATGCATGGTATGTTTGTGTATATGTTTGGTTTTTTATAATAAGGGTTTTTTAGTTGTTTTTATGAATTGGATTGTTCATGTTGTTTTACCACTGTTGTTAGCCGCCCCGAGTCTGTGGAGAGGGGTGGCATACAAATCCAATAAATAATAATAATAATAATAATAATAATAATAATAATAATAACCATCTTCTTGGCTTGCAGGATTTTTCATTCCTGTTCCCTCCGAAGAAGTGGTTTTTTTCCCCAGCCCTAAATCTTTGCAGGCTTGTTTTCATTGCTATTCGCTCCAAAGATTATTTTTTCAACCCTTAACCCAGGGAATAAAATAATATCCTGAAGCTGAACAGCTAGGATGCTGGTAGGTAGATTTTTTTCCATGCCCCCCCCAAAAAACCCCTAAGCTGCGTCTTATACTCCAAAAAATACAGTAATTTGCCCAAATTAAATCATCTCCTTTAATTCCTCTGATTGCATCTGACAGATTTTGAATTCAACCTAGCATTTATAGTTATGAAATCCTAAAGCCGAGCATAGTAAGTAGGAATTCTTTAAACCAATCATCAAACATAAGATTTTTTTTTTAATGGCAAGATCTAAAATGCAGCCTATTTTACACGCATCTTGCACCAAAGGCTCCACACGCCACGTTTATTAAAAAACCCCCAATTTTTATGCTAGGGTGAAAACATTTCATACTTATGGTGAAGAACAGAACGCCCGTTTTTAAGTCAAATGCTAAATAATTTGGAGTGTTTGACGTTGAGAAAATAAAAGACCACAGCCAATGGATTAGGCAGTGCTGTTTTGAGCTCATTTGAGCCTAATTGTTTAAATAACTACAGCTAGGATAAAAATGTTTTGTTGAAATCTGGTTCCTTTCCACAGAATTCCTCAACTTTAGCCAAAAAGTAGGGATTTTTCAAATATGTGTTCCATTCATGATGGATTCGGAGTGGTGCCACTGGTTATCAAAGAGAAACAAAGTTCTACTTTATAGATTAAAAGAGTTGCGAGAGACCTTGGACGTCGTCTAGTCCAGGGATAGGCAACGTTGGCTCTTCTATGACTTGTGGACTTCAACTCCCAGAATTCCTGAGCCAGCCATGATAGCCGAGGAATTCTGGGAGTTGAAGTCCACATGTCATAGAAGAGCAACTTTGCCTACCCCTGATCTACTCCAAGCAGGATACCCTACACCAGTGATGGCAAAACCTTTTTTTCCTCGGGTGCTGAACGAGCATGCGCGTGTGCTATTGTGCATATGCGAGTGCCCACACTCATAATTCAATGCCTGGGGTGGGCAAAACCAGTTTCCCCTGCCCCCCCGGAGGCCCTCTGGAGACCGGAAACGGCCTGTTTCGCAACTTCTGATGGGCCCAGTAATCTCGTATTTCACCCTCCCCAGGCTCCAAAGGCTTCCCTGGAACCCAGGGAGGGCAAAAACACCCTCCTCCATCCCCCAGAACCTCTATTTGAGCCAAAAATCAGCTGGCTGGCACACACATGCACGCTCGAGATGAACTAGGGCAGTCTTTTTCAACCAGTGTACAAGACATGGTCAGGTGTGCTGCGAAGCTCAGAGAGAGAAAGAAAGGAAGAGAGAGAAAGGAAGAGAGAAAGAAAGCAAGAGAGAGAAAGAGTGAGCGAGCGAGAAAGAAAGAGAACAAGAGAGAGAAAGCAAGAGAGAGAGAAAGAGAACAAGAAAAAGAAAGCAAGAGAGAAAGAGAGAGAGCAAGAGAGAGAGAAAGCAACAGAGAGAAAGAGAAAGAGAGGGAGGAAAGGAGAGAGAAAGACAGACATAGAGGGAGGTAGGAAGGGAGAGAGAAAGAGAGCAAAAAAGAGAGGAAGGAAGGAAGAGAAAGAAAGAGGGATGGAGAGAGAGAGAAAGAAAGAGGGAGAAAGAGGGAGATAGAAATAGAGCGAAAGGGAGGAAGAGAGAGAGAGAATTTTTGTCCAAACTTTTTTTAGCAGCCCCCCCCCCAGCTCAATGTGCCCCAGGGTTTCGTAAATGTAAAAAATGTGCTACAGCTCAAGAAAGGTTGAAAATCACTGAACTAGGGCAACGGCTTGCGTGCCAGCAGGTATGGCTCCATGTTGCAACCATGGCACCTGTGCCATAGATTCACCATCACTGCCCTACACCGTTTCCGACAGATGGCAGTCCAGTCTTTTCTTGAAAGCTTCTAGTAATGACGCTCCCACAACTTCCGAAGGCAACTTCTGTTCCCACGGGTTGGTTGCTTTCCACAAATTCTACCAACAAGGCCCATTCTACTGGCGAGATTTTTTTTTTTAAACACCAGCTTTCCTCGGGAGCGTTCATCCTTAATCAACACCCACATCTATCCCCAAGATCCTTAATCAACACCCTCCGTCCACCCATCCCAACATCGCCCCACTTTTAAATAAAAACCAGAGTGATCCAGGCATGGAAAGAGATGAATTGTAGATGGCCACAAGGGGTAGAGCCAGGCTGGGTGTCTCTGTTACAACCGTCATCCCCTGCTTGATCAATAGAGAACTTTCTCTGTATCCCTGTGATTCGGCGTCAAGTTCAAAGGAGGCCCCTGGCCGGGACAGTCTCTGCTTTTCAGTCTCGGGTCTGTAGGATCTGAGTCTTTGGTCTCAGCCAGGATAGGATCCGTGAAGGTGGCAACCACGGCATTGGTAGGAGCTTTCATTAGAACCGAGGTGGGGCTCATGGAAGGATTTAATGCACTAAGAAACCTGTATTCACAAGGAGGAGGAGAGAAAGAACAAGTCAATGGTTGGAAAGAGTTTAGTCCTTGGGGACATGGAAGCCACCGAAACCTAGAAACGTCGAAGATTGATGGCAGAAAAAGACCTCATGGTCCTTCTAGTTTGCTCTTATACTATTTCCTGCATTTTATCTTAGGATGGATATACACTGCTCAAAAAAATAAAGGGAACACTCAAAGAACACATCCTAGATCTTAATGAATGAGATATTCTCATCAAATTTTTTGAGCCGCGGCATATTTTTTTACATTTACAAAATCCTGGGGCACACCACCAACCCAAATGACACAAAATGACACCCTAAGACACTCTTCTCTCTTTTTCCATCCCTGTCTCCTCCCCCCCTTGTGTGTGTGTGTGTATACACACTCTTGAATCATTTCCAAAAACAGGTGAGGGCTGGGGGGGTTTTGTCTCTTATTCTTTGGGTGCTTTTTATCATATGCTTTAAATCAAGAGTCACTTCTCTCTCTCTTTTGTTTCTCTCTCTTTCCTCTCATTCTGTCTCAATCATTTTCTCATTTCTCTTTTTTCCTCCCCTTCTCTCTCTCATTTCTCTCTCTCCCTTCCTCTCCTTCTCTCTCTCTCTCTCGCTTTCTTTCTCTCTCTTTCGCTCTCTCTTTCTTTCTTTCTTTCTCACTCTTGCTTTCTCTCTCTCTCTCACTCACTCTCTTTCTTTCTCTTGCTTTCTTTCTTTCTCACTCTTGCTTTCTCTCTCTCACTCACTCTCTTTCTTTCTCTTGCTTTCTCTCTCTCTCTTTCTCTCTCTCTTGCTTTCTCTCTCTCTCTCTCATTCTCTCTCTCAGCAAAAAGTTGTGAGACCAGAACCTGAGCTTCCTTCTTCGCGGCACACCTGACCATGTCTCGCGTCACACTAGTGTGCCATGGCACACTGGTTGGAAAACACTGGACTAGAAGACCTCCAAGGCCCCTTCCAACTCTGTTATTCTAATTCTAGCGATGGGCTAGTACCAAATTAGACTTTTTAATGCAGTTTGATGTTGGAATGGGTAGCGGATTTTTAAAATAAAAGTTTCCCCCAACTTTTCAACATTCCCAAGGTAAAACAGTGACAAGCAGTTTGTCAATAAATAAATCAATACTTTTAGAAAACAACACCAAGACTGCACAGGGAACAAACCCTGTACAATTCTCAGAACAAGGACAACTATTAAATAGCATCCCTATGGCTTGGTTATGTTTGACCTCTGTTATCATTATCTGATGTAAACACCCACCAAAGTCCATTCAGATCAAGAGGCTAGCCAACCAAAGAGAAAAATCACAAACCCTGCATCTTATCACTGCGCCAGCAAGAAACTTCGGTGGCGCAGTGGTTAGAGCAATACTGCAAGCTGCTTATGCTGACTGCTGGCTGTAGTTCAGCAGTTCAAACCTGAGTCAAGGTTGACTCAGCCTTCCATCCTTCCAATGTGGATAAAATGAGGACCCAGACTGTTGGGGGCAATAGGCTGATTCTGTAAACCGCTTAGAGAGAGCTGTAAAGCACTGTGAAGCAGTATATAAGTCTTAAGTGTTATTGCTATTGTCCTTCCTTTCTTCCTCCCACCCTCCCTCCCTTCCCCATCCATCCATCCATCCATATCAGCTCAAGGTTGACTCAGCCTTCCAACCTTCCAATGTGGATAAAATGAGGACCCAGACTGTTGGGGGCAATAGGCTGATTCTGTAAACCGCTTAGAGAGAGCTGTAAAGAACTTTGAAGCAGTATATAAGTCTTAAGTGTTATTGCTATTGTCCTTCTTTCCTTCCTTCCTTCCTTCCTTCTTCCTTGCTTCCTTCCCTCCCTCCCTTCCCCATCCATCCATCCATCCATCCATCCATCCATCCATGCATGCATACATACATACATACATACATACATACATACATACATACATGTCAGCTCAAGGTTGACTCAGCCTTCCAACCTTCCAAGGTGGGTAAAATGAGGAGCCAGATTGTTGGGGGCAAGAGGCCGATTTTATTGATTGATTGATTGATTTGATTTGATTTTTATACCACCCTTCTCCTTAGACTCAGGGCGGCTTACAACATGTAAGCAATAGCCCTTTTTAACAGAGCCAGCCTATTGCCCCCACAATCCGGGTCCTCGTTTGACCCACCTCGGAAGGATGGAAGGCTGAGTCAACCTTGAGCCGGTGATGAGATCTGAACCGCTGACCCACAGATCTGCAGTCAGCTTAAGTGGCCTGTAGTAAAGCACTCTACAAAAGCACTGTGAAGCAGTATATAAGTCTAAGTGCTATTGCTATCATCAACCTTGTTAAGTCACCTGTGCATTTCTGGAACTGTTAACCTTCCAAGCTGAGGGCTCAACATCGAGTTTCGGAAAAGCGACGTCCAGCCATAGCTACCGATGCCGAATGGCGTGAGAGTTGTTGGGCTGAATGGTGGGGCCAGAGGAGGCACGGCCAGGGCAGAAATAGGCAGCGCTCTCCAGGTGGAGTCCAAGACGGATGCCTGGCTCAGGGGGATGTCCAGGTACAAACCCAGAGGAGGAGGGGTCCAGGAGATGCCAGTCCTGCTTCCCGGAATCTCCGCTTTTTCCCGCTTCCTCCACTTCGCCCTTCGGTTCTGAAACCAAACCTTGAAAGAAAGAACAAGAGGACAGAATAACAGAGTTGGAAGGGACCTTGGAGGTCTTCTAGTCCAACCCGCTGATTAGATTAGATTAGATTTATTGGATTTATATGCCGCCCCTCTCCGCAGACTCGGGGCAGCTCACAACAAAGGTGAAAAACAATACATAGTAACAAATCTAATATTTAGCAATCTAAATTACAGTTTTAGGTTAAAAAATCCAAAAGAAACCCCAATATATAAAAAACAAGCACACAGTCGAATCATACACAGAAACTACATGGGCAAGGGGGAGATGTTTCAATTCCCCCATGCCTGACAGCAGAGATGGGTTTTAAGGAGTTTCCGAAAGGCAAGGAGGGTGGGGGCAATCCTAATCTCTTGGGGGAGCTGGTTCCAGAGGGTCGGAGCCACCACAGAGAAGGCTCTTCCCCTGGGTCCCGCCAGACGACATTGTTTAGTCAATGGGACCTGGAGAAGGCCAACTCTGTGGGACCTAACCGGTCGCTGGGATTCGTGCGGCAGAAGGCGGTCCCGGAGATATTCTGATCCGATGCCATGTAGGGCTTTATAGGTCATAACCAACACTTTGAATTGTGACCGGAAACTGATTGGCAACCAATGCAGACTGCGGAGTGTAGCCTGAAAACTCTACACCACTTGGTCACACTTGGAATATGGCATCCAGTTTTGGTCTCCTTGTTCTCAATCCGAACAATACAGCACTCAGATCCTCAATCTGAGTATTATATTGGGAGTTCTGTGTTAGCAAAAACTTCAGAAGAGAAGGATTTAGCGGTGGTGATTTCTGACCGTGTCAAAATGGGTGAACAGTACACTCAGGCGGTAGGGAAAGCGAGTAGAATGCTTGGCTGCATAGCTAGAGGTATAACAAGCAGGAAGTGGGAGATTGTGATCCCGCTGTATAGAGCGCTGGTGAAACCCCATTTGGAATACTGTGTCCAGTTCTGGAGACCTCACCTACAAAAAGATATTGATAAAATTGAATGGGTTCAAAGACGGGCTACAAAAATGGTGGAAGGCCATAAGCATAAAACTTATCAGGAACGACTTCATGAACTCCACCTGTCTAGTATGGAGGACAGAAGGGAAAGGGGGGACATGATCGAAGCATTTAAATATGTTAAAGGGTTAAATAAGGTTCGGGAGGGAAGTGTTTTTAATAGAAAAGTGAACACAAGAACAAAGGGACACAATCTGAGGTCAGTTGGGGGAAAGATCAGAAGCAACATGAGAAAATATTATTTTACTGAAAGAGTAGTAGATGCTTGGGACAAACTTCCAGCAGACATGGTTGGTCAATCCACAGTAACTGAATTTAAACATGCCTGGGATAAACATAGATCCATCCTAAGATACAATATAGGAAATAGTATAATAGTATAAGGACAAACTAGATGGACCGGTCAATCTCTATGTTTCTATGTGGAGACTCTAGAACAGTGATTCTCAACCTTTCTAACGCCGAAACCCCTTAATATAGTTCTTCATGTTGTGGTGACCCCCAACCATAAGCCTAGCGCTAATTCTCCCAAGAGAGTTTTAAGCTGATTGGCAGGAAGATTAGAGGGACGCCCCACTGTAAATGCCTGATTGGTCAGATTGTAAAAATATGTTCCAAGGCGCCAGAATAGAAGCTTTAGTTCCTAACACCATGGGAAATTTGTCTTTTCTCATGGTCTTTGGTGACCCCTGTGAAACGTTTGTGCACAAGGCTGCCTATTATTATTGTTCCTATTTATGATGGGCTTTTAAAATTGTACTGTGGCTGTTTTTCTTTTTAATAATATCAGCAAACATTCAGTATTTCTGCATTGCTACATCAGATATTTCATTAAGTCCTATAATATACATATTAATTACAGTAATATTCTTATTATTTCATACAAAATAATATTATTCTTATTATTTCATATTTCATTATTTCATTGTGAGAGCAATCATGGGCTTTCCCAAATATGCCCATGTCACACCAACACTCCGCAGTCTGCATTGGTTGCCGATCAGTTTCTGGTCACAATTCAAAGTGTTGGTTATGACCTATAAAGCCCTTCATGGCACCGGACCAGATTATCTTAGGGACCGCCTTCTGCTGCACGAATCCCAGCGACCAGTTAGGTCCCACAGAGTGGATCTTCTCCGGGTCCCGTCAACTAAACAATGTCGCTTGGTGGGACCCAGGGGAAGAGCCTTCTCTGTGGCGGCCCCGGCCCTCTGGAACCAACTCACCCCAGAGATTAGAATTGCCCCCACCCTCCTTGCCTTTTGTAAGCTACTTAAAACCCACCTCTGCCGCCAGGCATGGAGGAATTGAGATCCTCTTTCCCCCTAGGCCTTTACAATTTTATGCATGGTATGTATGTATGTATGTTTGGTTTTTTATATTAATGGGTTTTTAATCGTTTTTAGTATTGAATTACTATTGTACACTGTTTTATTGTTGCTGTTAGCCGCCCCAAGTCTCTGGAGAGGGTCGGCATACAAATCTAATAAATGAATGAATGAATGAATGAATGAATGAATGAATGAATAAATGAATAAATAAATAAATTAATTAATTAATAAAATCACAAAGTCCTTTTTCAAGTCATTCATATTTACATATTTATATTCTTTAGTTTACTAATATTTAGATATCTTTTGTAATCTTTTTATTTCTATTTCTTAACTCAATCCATCTGTGCGATTTTGCCCATATTTCATGATACTCAGAATCTTTTTGGCCCCTTAATTCCATCATCAGTTTGTCCATTTCAGAACAATTATATATTTTATTAATTACTGCTTTTTTTCCAGGGGGTTTCTGTATTTTTCCAATATATGGCAAAGGTAATTCTGGCCGCAGTTGTAATATGTAAATATTAGATATTTTTCGGCTTTACTATCTTATCACCAATAAGAACAACTCCGGTAAGAATTCTATCTTTCTTTTTAATTGCATTAACTTTATTATTTATTCTACGGAAGCCACTGAGTGTCTTAAAAAAAAAATCACAACTGTTCCAGAATAGCAACGAGTCTGCGGAGAGGGGCGGCATATAAATCCAATAAATGAATGAATGAATGAATAAATAAATAATAAACTTGTTCAATAAATAAGTAATTCTCCTTGGATTCCAGCAGAAGTTTCGGTGTCTGATCGCTGGATAAGGACCACCGCCTTAGTTCACGCTCGACCCCGAAGAAAAGACACACCTGTCACTTACCTGAACTCGAGCTTCCGTCAGGTCTAACTGTATGGCAAGCTCTTCCCTGAAACATGAAGACAAGCACATCTTAATATTGAGACCATTTACGAGGCATCAAATCCCACCCACTGGGGTCCCCCCCCCCCAGATTTCTCACGAGGCTGCAGTGCCAAGTTCAACAGGGGAAAAATAATACCTCCCCAAACTTTAAACGTATGGAGATTAACTGGCAAATGCCCTTAGATCAAAGGTCTTCAAACTTGGCAACTTTTAAGATTTGGGAACCTCAACTCCCAGGATTCTCCAGCCAGTTATGCTAACTGGAGAATTCTGGGAGTTGAAGTCCCCAAGTCTTAAAATGTTGCCAGGTTTGGGGACCCCTGCTTTAGATTAATAACCAAGCTGGCTTTCTTAACCGTGGTTTATTAAAAGCCACATCTCTCAAGAGGAGGGGGAAAATATCCCTGGCCAAAAGTTTCTCAAAGGGCACCCATATATCACCCTGCAATAGAGGTGAAAACTTCTCCATTCCCAACCAAGATGACTACTACTAATTGCTGGTGCTGCTGGTACTACTACTATTACTACTACTCCCTCCTCCTCCTTCCTCTTCATCCTCCTGTTCCTTCCTTCCTTCTCTTCCTCCTTTTCTTCTCTCTCCCTCTTAGCTGCTTCTTCCTTCTCCCTTCCTCCTCCTCCTCTCCCTCTTCTTCCTCCTTCTTGCTCCTCCCTCCCTCCCCTTCCTTCCTTCCTTCCTTCCTCCTCTTCCTTCCTTCCTTCCTCCTCTTCCTTCCTTCCTCCCCTTCCTTCCTTCCTCCCCTTCCTTCCTTCCTCCCCTTCCTTCCTTCCTCCCCTTCCTTCCTTCCTCCTCCTCCTCTTCCTTCCTTCCTCCTCTTCCTTCCTTCTCCCTCTTCCTCCTCTTTGCTCCTTCTTTCTCCTCCCTCTTCCCCCACCTGGTGAAGACGTCGGGGTAGTGGCACTTGCGGAAGGCCCCCTCCAGGCCCTGCAGCTGGACGTGGCTGAAGGTGGTGCGGTATCGGCGCTGCTTGCGCTTCTGCGGCTCAGGCGCCTGGCGGATGATGGATGCGGGGGCGGCCGGCCCGGGAATCCGCCCTCGCTCGCCCGGCTGACCTTCCCTGGCGCGGCTGCCCGGCTCCCGCAGCTCCCGTCCCCGCGGCTCCTCTTCTTCTTCTGCCTCCTCTTCCTCCCGCGGTACCTGCGGCAGAGGCCCGGGAGGCTGACCCTTCCCTGCGGGGTCCCCGCCGGCTGCGGAGAGAAAGCGGAGCGAGGTCTCCTTCTTCTGCACCGACTCCCACCCGCGCGCGAGCCGTAGAAGCCGTTCAGACGCGCGTGGAAGCCGTTCCCCCCGCGCGCAACCCTTGGAAGCCGGTTCCCGGCGCGCACAAGCCCTGAGAGTCGGTTCCCACGCGCGCCCAAGCCATAGAATGCGCGCAAGCAGTGGAGGCCGTTGCCACGCGTGCGCCAGCCATGGAAGCCGGTTCTCCCGCTCGCAAACCCCGTGGAAACCGTTCCACGCCCGCGCAAGCAGTGGAAACCGTACCCCCCCCCCGCGCGCGAGCCATGGTAGCCGGTTCCCCCGCGCGCAAAAGCCGTGGGAAGCCGGTTCCCAGGCGCGCGCAAGCCAGTGAAGCCGTTCCCACGCGCGTAAAAGCAACCCAGCTTGGTCCATCCGTCCGTCCATCCATCCCTGCATCCATCCGAACGCGATTCCATCCTCTCCGTGCGCAAAGGAAAGAGACCCTCCGCTTCACGGCCGCCGTCTAGGGTACCCTTCCAGCGGATGCACCCATCCTGCCTTTCGGGGTCCCGATTCCCAATTCTCCCGCGTGCAAAGTCGGGGAGGGGGGCGAGAAGATCTGGGAGAGCCCCCTCCCCACCCCCCGCCACTTAACTTACCGCGACCCCCGGGGCCCCCCAGGATGCCGTCGAGGAAATAGGTGGCCAGGAATTGCAGGGCGGGCCCGGCGCTCTGCATGGCTACTGAGCGACCCACGTCCCGCGAAGGGGTTTTATCCGTCCCGGGGGTGTCCTCGTGAGCAACTCAGGGGAGGTCGGTGTGTGTGGGGGGGCGGGAGGACAAACTCCTCCCGTGTCCTTCCGAAGCAGGTTCTTCCTGCGACGTAGTAAGCTCCACCTTCCCCCGCAGAGAAGCGAGGTAAAGAGTTTCTCTTTGCAAACTAAGTAGATTTTGGCTGGGTGGGTTTCCCCAGCTAGGATTGCAACCACATTCAGTTGCGCGCGTTGCTTGGTGCATTGGGCAGCACTTAAGCGCGTCGCGTTCGCACGACAGCGTTGTGGCGCGCGTGTTAAGAGCCGCGTAAGAGAGAGGCATATTTTTCCTCCCCAATTTTTTTCCCCGCACACAATATAACATGTATATACCTTCCAATATTACATAGACACAATTTTTATCCATTGTTCATCATAAGCCAATGTTCAATTTCCCCCCTTAATCAACACCAGTCTGCTCCTTTAACTATTTTTCTTTCAGTCCCCTCCCTCTTTCTCTCTCTCTTCCTTCTTCCTCCTTCCCCACTCTTCAACATCTTGGAGAGAGGCACGTTGTATTTTAGAAATAAAATAACCCAGGTTCAGTGATGGGGTACAATCAGGTAGGCAGAAGCGGTAGAAAAAAATTGATTTCCCCCCCCTCTTTTTTTCCCTTCTGGCCTCTGGGTATGTTTTACCTATTGCAGTAAATGACCTTGAATGTGTATACTTTTAGAAGAGCTGTGAATGTGTGTGTGTGTGTGTGCATACACTTTATATAGTAGATAGTATGTATATATATACAGTGATACCTCGTCTTACAAACGCCTCGTCATACAAACTTTTCGAGATACAAACCTGGGGTTTAAGATTTCTTTGCCTCTTCTTACAAACTATTTTCACCTTACAAACCCACCGCCACCATTGGGATGCCCCGCCTCTGGACTTCCGTTGCCAGCGAAGCGCCCGTTTAAACGGGCACTTCACTGGCAACGGAAGTCCGGAGGTGGGGTTTCCCAGGGAGGGGAGCTTCAGTGAAATTGCAGCATCGCAAAAACACAGAGGTCCAGGGGTGGGGTTTCGAGGACTTCGGTGTTTTTGCGATGCTGCGATTTCACTGATGCTCCCTTCGCTGGGAAACCCCAACTCCGGACTTCCGTTGCCAGTGAAGCGCTCATTTTTGTGATGCTGGGATTCCCCTGCAAAAACACAGAAGTCCGGAGGTGGGGTTTCCCATGGAGGGGAGCCTCAGGGGAATCCCAGCAGTGCAAAAACGGGCGCTTCGGCTGGCAAAAGGGGTGAATTTTGGGTTTGCACGCATTAATCGCTTTTCCATTAATTCCTATGGGAAACATTGTTTCGTCTTACAAACTTTTCACCTTAAGAACCTCATCCCAGAACCAATTAAGTTTGTAAGATGAGGTATCACTGTATTGTGTGCCTGTGTGTAATATGTATTTATACATATGGCATATATACATAGAATTAAATGGTATATTTTGCATGTTCAGTAATAGTAAGGGAAATTGTATCTCTTTGAAGAGAGGAGAGGCCAGGCACCTTAACCCAAACTCGTGACCTGAGTGACATCAAGTTGGCCACCTTTAAGCCAGTCACATGACCTTTAAGCCACCCCCCCCAGTCAACATGATCGTCAAACCACTCCCACCTGGTCACATGGCTGACAAGCCACACCCACAAAATAAGCCACACCCACAATGTGGTAGTAAAACATTTTTTGCAGCTCTTCCCTGCCCAAATTGCAGAAAAGGAAAAAGTGAGGCGTTTTTAGGTTCAGAGGGGTGGACTGCAAATCCCAGAATTCCCAAGCCAGCAGCTGAAAGTTGCAGGAACAGACAAGGCTGCAAAGATATGGGTGACCACTAGGGGGCTGCACAAGTTTCAGAAAACTCTCTTTGCTGCCCTCTAGTGGTCATTTATGTTTTTTTTACTAGTCTTGGTGATTGCAAGGTGTATTTTATTCAATGGATCTAAAGAAACCAGCGAACTACATCATTGGAGTAAGCAGGTTGTATGAGTAGAGCTACTGAAGCATAGATTCAACCTAGGTTAGTTTTCTGCAATATACCCAGTGATGGGCTGCCAAAACTTTTACTGCCACGCTGTGGGTGTGGCTTATTTTGTGGGTCTGGCTTGCTGGCCATGTGACCAGGTAGGAGTGGCTTGCTGGCCATGTGACCAGGTGGGAATGGCTTGACAATCATGTGACCGGGAGTGGCTTAAAGGTCATGTGACTCAGTGGGAGTGGCTTACCGACCAAGATAAGTTTTCAAATAGGTGTTTGGACTCCTTTTCAGTTGATTAAGTCCCATTATTTGAATAGCCACAAAAAGGACAAATGTTCGGCCGCATCATTTGTTCAGGAGCACAGTCACATTTGAAGGTTTTGTCCTGGACCCACACAGTTCAATATTAGGCAAGTCGCTCAATTTTCTTGAATTGCTATAAAAGTTCAGTTCTAGAGAATGATTAAAACGATTAAAGCCTTTGTGGATAAAACCATCCTATTTAATTATTTCCCACTTTAAAAGTAATTAAGGATCATACTAAGGTACTAGAGAAGGAAGGACAATAAAAAAATTATTAAGTATTTAATAAATAGTGCATACACTTACTATCACTTACTATGCTTGGCTGCATACCTAGATGTATAACAAGCAGGAAGAGGGAGATTGTGATCCCCTTATATAGAGCGCTGGTGAGACCACATTTGGAATACTGTGTCCAGTTCTGGAGACCTCACCTACAAAAAGATATTGACAAAATTGAACGGGTCCAAAGACGGGCTACAAGAATGGTGGAAGGTCTTAAGCATAAAACCTATCAGGAAAGACTTAATGAACTCAATCTGTAGAGTCTGGAGGACAGAAGGAAAAAGGGGGACATGATCGAAACATTTAAATATATTAAAGGGTTAAATAAGGTCCAGGAGGGAAGTGTTTTTAATAGGAAAGTGAACATAAGAACAAGGGGACACAATCTGAAGTTAGTTGGGGGAAAGATCAAAAGCAACATGAGAAAATATTTTACTGAAAGAGTAGTAGATCCTTGGAACAAACTTCCAGCAGACGTGGTAGATAAATCCACAGTAACTGAATTTAAACATGCCTGGGATAAACATATATCCATCCTAAGATAAAATACAGAAAATAGCATAAGGGCAGACTAGATGGACCATGAGGTCTTTTTCTGCCGTCAGACTGCTATGTTTCTATCTCCCACTGTGTCCCCCCTCTCCATGGGGCCAGCAGCCCATTACTGAATATACCTAGCATAAGATGCTTAGCTGCTTTTGTGTGTTGGGTTATTTGTGGTGGAAAGTGGCTTTACTGTTTTGCAAAAGGGAGTCAGAGTTTTTTTAGGTGCAAGATTTCAATCTGACACTTAGATTTCTTTCCAGCATCTCTGAGAAATTCTGAGGATGTCTACTATGATCAGGTTTATTTATTTTATTTATTTTGTCCAATACACAATGTAGGTTTTAGTGGGTATATATCTATATACACATAGTAAAATACATGATGAAGGTTATAGAGGAGATACTCATAGTAAAATATATCTAAGAAAGAATAGAAGAGAAGATACTGTATAGGAATAGAACATATCAATGAGAGAATAGAAGACGAGATATAGGAATAGAAGAAAGGTATAGGAGATATAGGAGAGCAATAGGACAGGGGACGGAAGGCACTCTAGTGCACTTGTACTCGCCCCTTACTGACCTTTTAGGAATCTGGATAGGTCAACCGTAGATAATCTAAGGGTAAAGTGTTGGGGGTTTGGGGATGACACTATGGAGTCCGGTAATGAATTCCACGCTTCGACAACCCGGTTACTGAAGTCATATTTTTTACAGTCAAGTTTGGAGCGGTTAATATTAAGTTTAAATCTGTTGTGTGCTCTTGTGTTGTTGTGGTTGAAGCTGAAGTAGTCGCCGACAGGCAGGACGTTGCAGCATATGATCTTGTGGGCAATACTTAGATCTTGTTTAAGGCGTCTTAATTCTAAACTTTCTAGGCCCAGGGTTGAAAGTCTAGTCTCGTAGGGGATTCTGTTTCGAGTGGAGGAGTGAAGGGCTCTTCTGGTGAAGTATCTTTGGACATTTTCAAGGGTGTTGATGTCTGAGATGCGATATGGGTTCCAAACAGATGAGCTGTATTCGAGGATGGGTCTGGCAAATATTTTGTAAGCTCTGGTAAGTAGTGTGAGATTGCCAGAGCAGAAGCTTCGTAGGATTAGGTTTACAATTCTTGAAGCCTTCTTGGCTATATTGTTGCAGTGGGCTTTGGCACTTAAATCTTTTGTTATTAGTATACCAAGGTCTTTAACTGAGTGGGGATTATCTGATTAGCTTTCCTTGTCTTGCCCAGAATAAAAATTGTGCGTTTTAAACCAGGCTTTGCAAAGAGATGTAACGTATGGTGGGGGCTTTGAAATGCAACGAGAAGTGAGGAGGTAAATAGTTTTTCTATGCAACTCTGATGATTCCAGGTTTCTAATTCAAAGATCAGTCCAGTTGTGCAGCCTGTTGGGAGGAAAACAGTGGTTGAAAAGTGAATTTTTCGCTCCCTCTGCTGGTTGACGTGGGCAGTGTTATCAGAATCGTGCTTTCTCCTCCTTTCCCCCCTCAATTAGTAATCAGAATTAATTTAAGTAGAATCAAATTCCCTGAGTTTAGCAATGGAACTCAACCGGTGTTTTTCAAATTGGCAATTTTAAAATGTGCAGACCTCAACTCCTCTAGATCCCAGTCTGAAAAACACTGAATTAAACCCATGACTGACTACTGAAATAAGTTTGTTATTGTGCTCCAAACTTCCCTTAAAATCTGGATAACTGGAAGACACATTAACACAGAGACACAGACAGAAACATACAGAGAGAAACACAAAGAAAGAAAAAGCGAGCGAGCGAGCGAGAAACAAACACACAGAGAGAAAGAAACAGAGAGAGAGAAAGAAAGAAACAGAGAGAGACAGAGAGAAAGAAACAGAGAGAAAATAAAAAACAGACAGAGAAAGAGAGAGAGGAGGGAGAAAGAGAAAGAGAGAGAAACAGAGAAAGAGAGAGGAGGGAGAAAGAGAGAGAGAAACAGAGAGAAACAGAGAGAAAGAAACAGAGAAAATAAAAAGCAGACAGAGAAAGAGAGGAGGGAGAAAGAGAGAGAGAAACAGAGAGAAACAGACAGAGAAAGAGAGAGAGGAGGGAGAAAGAGAGAGAGAAACAGAGAGAGACAGAGAGAAAGAAACAGAAAATAAAAAACAGACAGAAAGAGAGAGGAGGGAGAAAGAGAGAGAGAAATAGAGAGAGACAGAGAGAAAGAAACAGAGAAAATAAAAAACAGACAGAGAAAGAGAGAAGAGGGAGAAAGAGAGAGAGAAACAGACTGAGAAAGAAAAAAGAAAGGAAAAAAAAGAGAGAAAGAGAGAAAGCAAGAGCGAGCGAAAGTGAGCGAGAACAATGATGGTGCTTAGCAGCTCCATGAACTAACTAAATTTAATTATTGCACCTGAGAAAGGTAAGTTTCAATTTATAGTCTCCATAAAAACAATTTAATAGTCCCTGGAATAATTAATATAGAAGAATTGTTTCTACCAAAGATTATGTGATACCCCGGGCGCTGTTTGTGGGATGGGTTTATTTTTTTTAACAGTTCAGTTTAAAAGAATGAACTTTACATTCTGAAAAAACTTTCTCAGAGAGAAAAAGAAAGAAGCTGTTTTCACACACACACACAAAATGTGTGTGTGTATTTATGCATTCCATTTGCTTCCAAAGGTATCTTTGCATCTCTACGTGAGTTCATTCATTCATTTTTTCAAATTTTGGTCTCATGGGTAGATTTATCAAGGAAGATCCAAAGCCATTTCACCGATCGGTCATTTCGGATGCGATGGGCACGCTGTGTCTTTCAATTACTCGCTGCGTCAAATATCCCAGGGCCAGTTGGTTATTAGCATCTGTTATAATTTACGTTGCCTCCGACCATAATAAGTTGTCAAATTCAGCAATTAAGTAGCTTTGATTTATTTCTTCCTTCCCAGATGCCCTCCTCAAAAGGGGGGGGGGCATTTTAGCCTTTTGACCAGCTGCCTCTCCATCCAGGTTCTGTAAAAGGTTTGCAAAAGGGCTAAACTGAAGCACATTGTAATTTTTTATTTATTTTATTTATTTATTTTGTCATAGAAACATAGAAACATAGAAGTCTGACGGCAGAAAAAGACCTCATGGTCCATCTAGTCTGCCCTTATACTATTTTCTGTATTTTATCTTACAATGGATATATGTTTATCCCAGGCGTGTTTAAATTCAGTTACTGTGGATTTATCTATCACGTCTGCTGTAAGTTTGTTCCAAGGATCTACTACTCTTTCAGTAAAATAATATTTTCTCATGTTGCTTTTGATCTTTCCCCCAACTAACTTCAGATTGTGTCCCCTTGTTCTTGTGTTCACTTTCCTATTAAAAACACTTCCCTCCTGGACCTTATTTAACCCTTTAATATATTTAAATGTTTCGATCATGTCCCCCCTTTTCCTTCTGTCCTCCAGACTATACAGATGGAGTTCATGAAGTCTTTCCTGATACGTTTTATGCTTAAGACCTTCCACCATTCTTGTAGCCCGTCTTTGGACCCGTTCAATTTTGTCAATATCTTTTTGTAGGTGAGGTCTCCAGAACTGAACACAGTGTTCCAAATGTGGTCTCACATTGTCCAATACATAATACACATTGAAGAGAAAGATATGTAATAAATAAGTAAAGAAAAGAATAGAAGAAAAAATATAAAAGTATAGGTGAACATATTTGAAAGGAAGAAAAGATAAATGAGATAAGGAGAGACTATAGGACAGGGGATGGAAGGCACACTGGTGCACTTATGCACTCCCCTTACTGACCTCTAAGGAACCTGGAGAGGTCAATCGTGGATAGTCTAAGGGGAAAATGTTTGGGGTTAGGGGTTGACACTACTGAGTCAGGTAATGAGTTCCACGCTTCGACAACTCGGTTGCTGAAGTCATATTTTTTACAGTCAGGTTTGGAGCGGTTAATATTAAGTTTGAATCTGTTGCGTGCTCTTGTGTTGTTGCGGTTGAAGCTGAAATAGTCATTGACAGGTAGAACGTTGCAGCATATGATCTTGTGGGCAATACTCAGATCATGTTTTAGGTGACGTAGTTCTAAGCTTTCTAGACCTAGGATTGATAGTCTGCTTTCGTAGGGTATTCTGTTTCGAGTGGAGGAGTGAAGGGCTCTTCTGGTGAAGAATTAATCTGTGATTCATATTATTAGGAGAAACCCTCCCAAAAAATTTGGTTTCATTGTGAAAATCCGTGCTTGGTTTTGCAAAAATTGTTTGGCATTGGAGCATTTGGGTTTTTTTCTTTTAAATTTGTTGGATTGATTTTTTTTGGAAAACCTGGTTGAAGGTGGCTGGGTCCACCTCTTCCATTACATCGAATTGGGGATCTTGACAATCATTTCTTAAACTCCGGTTTGTTTAACCGCGCTTTGTTGGATAGCCAAGCTAGCTATTACGGCCCACTGCAATTAAGGCATGAATCACGGCTTACACATCACACGGTTAAAAAGGTTGCCTTGAATTCTCAACAGGAAAAAAACAAACAAACCCCAGAACATAAAATGCCAGAAATAAATAAATGGAAGGCAACCAAATTATAAGTTTGGCTTAACACTATGTGTGAATCTGGTGTGCATATAATTAGAATTCTTTTGCTCACGTAGGGTTTGGACGGGCTTAACAAATGCAGACATATGCAGCGCTTAAGCTCAGGTATCTTAAGAGAAGGTCAGATAGGTACTGCCCATCACTACGTCACAAAAGAACCAGTTGTCAGGAAAAAGGTCATACCTGGCATAATATTCCAAATTGAAAAATAGAAACATAGAAGTCGGACGGCAGAAAAAGACCTCATGGTCCATCCAGTCTGCCCTTTTACTATTTTCTGTATTTTATCTTAGGATGGATATATGTTTATCCCAGGCATGTTTAAATTCAGTTACTGTGGATTTATCTACCACCTCTGCTGGAAGTTTGTTCCAAGGATCTACTACTCTTTCAGTAAAATAACATTTTCTCATGTTGCTTTTGATCTTTCCCTCAACTCACTTCAGATTGTGTCCCCTTGTTCTTGTGTTCACTTTCCTATTAAAAACACTCCCCTCCTGGACCTTATTTAACCCTTTAACATATTTCAATGTTTCGATCATGTCCCCCCTTTTCCTTCTGTCCTCCAGACTATACAGATTGAGTTCATGAAGTCTTTCCTGATACGTTTTATGCTTAAGACCTTCCACCATTCTTGTAGCCCGTCTTT
The DNA here is from genome assembly GCF_031021105.1 of Erythrolamprus reginae. Taxonomy (NCBI): domain Eukaryota; kingdom Metazoa; phylum Chordata; class Lepidosauria; order Squamata; family Dipsadidae; genus Erythrolamprus; species Erythrolamprus reginae. Next base: position 53,268,909 of record NC_091957.1, read on the forward strand.
GGACCCGTTCAATTTTGTCAATATCTTTTTGTAGGTGAGGTCTCCAGAACTGAACACAGTATTCCAAATGTGGTCTCACCAGCGCTCTATATAGCGGGATCATAATCTCCCTCTTCCTGCTTGTTATACCTCTAGCTATGCAGCCAAGCATCCTACTTGCTTTCCCTACCGCCTGACTGCACTGTTCACCCATTTTGAGACTGTCAGAAATCACTATCCCTAAATCCTTTTCTTCTGAAGTTTTTGCTAACACAGAAATTACAGAGAGAAGAACTATAATCAATGTAATGGCTTTAGCAATGTAAAATTGTTTAGTCACTGTTTAATCTACTGATTATAATGCAATCTGATTGGTTGACAAAAGTATATACCATATTGCACCTTTGCATAGGTGTGACTTGAAGATATTTTGTCATGCACAGGAAGCAAAACGCACCAAAAATCTTGCGAATGGACGCTTCTGTGTGCGAGATTTCAGTGAAATTGTGCGTGCAAGAGTGTCCTCTCACAAGATTTTTGCTTCTGTGCATGCTCAGGAAGCAAAAAAGGCCAAAAGATTCAGAAAAGAAGATAGCGCCGCCCGACGGGCCAGTGAAGATGGCGCCGGAGCAGTCTCGTATATATTGCGCAATTTGGTGACCGCTATAAGAACGGAATCTCCTGACGCACTGTTAGGAACCACCACTTCTATTTTCCTACTTCACCATTTAAGTGTCCGGATATATGCAGAGTAATGTAGGAGGACTAGATAAAATATCAGAATAGAATAGAATAGAATAGAATTTTATTGGCCAAGTGTGATTGGACACACAAGGAATTTGTCTTGGTGCATAAGCTCTCAGCGTACATAAAATAAAATATACATTTGTCAAGAATCATGTGGTACAACACTTAATGATTGTCATAGGGGTCAAATAAGCAATGAAGAAGCAATATTAATAAAAATCTTAGGATACAAGCAACAAGTTACAGTCATACAGTCAACATGGGAGGAAATGGGTGAAAGGAATGATGAGAAAAACTAGTAGAATAGAAGTGCAGATTTAGTAGAAAGTCTGACAGTGTTGAGGGAATTATTTGTTTAGTAGAGTGATGGCGTTCGGAAAAAAACTGTTCTTGTGTCTAGTTGTCTTGGTGTGCAGTGCTCTGTAGCGACGTTTTGAGGGTAGGAGTTGAAACAGTTTGTGTCCAGGATGTGAGGGGTCAGTAAATATTTTCTCCGCCCTCTTGTGGCAATTAAGGAACCAGATAAATGATGAAGACACATTTGTAGAAAACAATAGTTTACTCTTCAATGCAAAATAGTCTTATATATACAGGAACTTTACTTTAGCTATATTCAGCTCACTTACAAGTAAATACTAATCCAATCCAGGTTACAAGTAGATACTAAAGCAACCCAGTTTTCTTCGTATTACTATTACTACTCTACTTAATATTTAACTCACGCTCAAACTACTCCAGCCAACCAACTAGCAACCACCACCATTAACAGCAGACAACAGCAGATGATCAATCATTTTGAAGTTGATTTGCATCTTATAATGCTCTGGCCCAATCAAATTGCAGTTCACACCCTATGACTCAACATTAGCATGCTTTACATCCTACCTTTACCTTATATCTTAATACAATGAAATACCGCCCAGGATTGCTAATCCTGACATTAGGTGGGTGCATGTTTTTTGCCGTTGGTAATTTAACGTATAGTTTCATCTATACACGAATATTTTATCATTCGGGTTTTAGGTATTTTTTCTAAAAGAAACCGGTCCTAACTGCATGGCCATGCCTACCATTTTGACATTTCTCTACCCTTCCTGTGGCACTCCTGATGGGGCTAAACCCCCCTCCCCAAAACAGCGCGAGATATCAATCTGCTCCAGGGGGAAGGCTTAAAAATTATCTCCTTCCCCAGAGAAGTCATGAAAGAATATTGGCAGACCGAATAAGCATATTCTTGATTAATGGGGTCATTTGCAAGCCTGACAGAGAAGCAGAGGTACAATAAATCAAGGGACAAATTTTAGACACACACACAAAGTACTATCACATGCACACACACACCTGTGGTTTAGTGGGTTTATTAATATTTCCCAGTTGGGGGAAAGATCAGAAGCAATGTGAGAAAATATTATTTTGCTGAAAGAGTAGTAGATGTTTGGAACAAACCTCCAGCAGACGTGGTTGGTAAATCCACGGTCACTGAATTGAAACATGCCTGGATTAAACATAGATCCATCCTAGGATAAAATACAGGAAATAGTATAAGGGCAGACTAGATGGACCATGAGGTCTTTTTTTGCAGTTTCTATGTTTCTATGCCCTAGCTCAGCTCCAATGTGCATGTGCGGAAGCAAAAAAACCCTCACCAAAACACAGGCGCACCTGCGGCTCCGTGCGCGGTTTTGCTACCTCCACAGGTGCAGCAGCAAAATCCCACTGGCCCCGCAAGAACTTAGTCTTTGGAGAGGGGTGGCATAGAAATCTAATAAATTATTATTAATATTATTATTACGAGCTGTGGCGGCGAGCACAATTTATGATGATGATGATGGTGATGATGATGACGATGATGATGATGATGATTATTATTATTTATTGGATTTGTATGCCGCCCCTCTCCGCAGACTCGGGGCGGCTAACAACAGCAGTAAAACAGTACAACAAAATCCAATACTAAAAAACAGTTAAAAACCCATGATATAAAAACCAAACATACATACAGACATACCATGCATAGAATTGTAAAGGCCTAGGGGGAAAGAGGATCTCAATTCCCCCATGCCTGGCGGCAGAGGTGGGTTTTAAGCAGCTTACGAAAGGCAAGGAGGGTGGGGGCAATTCTAATCTCTGGGGGGAGTTGGTTCCAGAGGGTCGGGGCCGCCACAGAGAAGGCTCTTCCCCTGGGTCCCGCCAAGCGACATTGTTTGGTTGACGGGACCCGGAGAAGACCCCACTCTGTGGGACCTAACTGGTCGCAGGGATTCGTGCAGCAGAAGGCGTTCCGGCTTGTAACCCCCCGCTGGATATGGCCTAAATCAAAACAAAAATGCATTTAGAAGGAACACTGTGAATTTGCAGAAACTGAGAAAACTCCCCACAAGATGTCACTAGCTCTTCGTGGTGCTGGAGAATTTTGTTTCATGCTTCTTGAAAATTGCTCTATCTTTCTCTGAAGCCTGGTTTCAGGTGATGCTCTTCGATGTTCGGAAAACTTCATTCGGGGACTAAGGTGGAAGAAACGGTCTTGCCTTCAACGATGAATAATGTTTCGTAGATGTGTGGTCCATCTCTGTAAAAAAAAACACCATGGCATACTCCCATCGAATGACCTAAATGCCAAAGCCCACGGCAACAACAACGGCAAAAAGGTTTCAAGAGTTGTGAATCTAATCCTATAGAAACATAGAAGACTGACAGCAGAAAAAGACCTCATGGTCCATCTAGTCTGCCCTTATACTATTTCCTGTATTTTATCTTACAATGGATATATGTTTATCACAGGCATGTTTAAATTCAGTGACTGTGGATTTACCAACCACGTCTGCTGGAAGTTTGTTCCAAGGATCTACTACTCTTTCAGTGAAATAATATTTTCTCATGTTGCTTTTGATCTTTCCCCCAAGTAACTTCAGATTGTGCCCCCTTGTTCTTGTGTTCACTTTCCTATTAAAAACACTTCCCTCCTGAACCTTATTTAACCCTTTAATATATTTAAATGTTTCGATCATGTCCCCCCTTTCCCTTATGCCCTCCATACTATACAGTTTGAGTTCATTAAGTCTTTCCTGATACGTTTTATGCTTAAGACCTTCCACCTTCTGCTCCGGTAATCTCACACTACTACCCAGAGCATACAAAACTTTCACCAGACCAATCCTTGAATACAGCTCATCTATCTGGAACCCATACCGTATTTCGGACATAAACACCCTGGAAAATGTCCAGAGATATTTTACTAGAAGAGCCCTCCACTCCTCCACTTGCAACAGAATACCCTACGCAACTAGACTTAACAATCCTAGGTTTAGAAAGCTTACAACCTCACCAGTGTCGCTCGCTGGGGTGACAATTTCGCTTCGCGCTTCCCGCGATCTCCTTCCTGGGTCACCCTCCCGCCTCAAGCTGGGTAGCTAGGTGAACGGGTGCTGACAGAAGCATAAATGCTGCCAGCACTCCTTCCACCCACACCTTCTGCTTGCACCTCAGGCGGGAGGGGGCCATGTGAGGCTGGAGGGGAACCAGGCAGGAGAGAGGGAAGCTCGTCCGAGGCCAGGAAGGAGGAAAGAGGAAAAAAGCAAGGAGCTCAGATGCAGCAGCAGGTAGAAAAAGGAGATCCGAGCCGCGATCAGCAATCCAGGAAGTGACAGCCGCTGATCAGCTGGAGCTGTGCACGCATCTTCATTTTTGCTGGTGGAACTGTGTTCCACCCCGTCCTGCCTGCTGCCCACCCCTGGGTGTGGACACGTGGGCATGTGCTAGTACATGCATACAAACTCATTTTGGCACATAAACTAAACAAGATTTGCATCACTGACCTAGATATTTGTGGGTGGAACATATTTCCCTAATAAACATTATTAGTTGACTAATAAACAAGTTCAATCCAACTTAGTGCGGTCGTGGGAGGAATGCGTTGCGTGGATTCGTTTTAAAAATCCGGGTTTTGTAAGCTCCTTAAAACCCACCTCTGTCGTCAGGCATGGGGGAATTGAGATATTCCTTCCCCCCAGGCCTACACAATGTATGCATGGTATATTTGTGTGTATGTTTGGTTATTTAATAAGGGTTTTTAGTTATTTTAAATATTAGATTTGTTATATGTTGTTTTATTATTGTTGTTAGCCGCCCCGAGTCTATGGAGAGAGGCGGCATACAAATCAAATCAAATCAAATCAAATCAAATCAAATCAAATCAAATCAAATCAAATCAAAGCAAAGCAAAGCAAAGCAAAGCAAAGCAAAGCAAAGCAAAGCAAAGCAAAGCAAAGCAAAGCAAAGCAAAGCAAAGCAAAGCAAAGCAAAGCAAAGCAAAGCAAAGCAAAGCAAAGCAAAGCAAAGCAAAGCAAAGCAAAGCAAAGCAAAGCAAAGCAAAGCAAAGCAAAGCAAAGCAAAAAGTGTTGTGGGAACGCAGCCGAAATTAGACCCTGGAAAGATCGCTCTTGGGGTTCTGGTCCCGTAAATAGCGTTCCTAAAAAGCAACTCTCCATGTTCCGAGGAAACGAATGCAGCCGAAAAAGCAGAAAAGGTAACAGGTGGAAGAGTTAAGCGCAAGCCAGAAGCGACGGAGAACGTGGGTACATTTTGAACCAACTGCTCAGCCTTATGCAGAAATGGGGAGACAGATTGAAGGTCTCAAAGCAGTCGGAGCTGCAGAGGAGACACAGTTGAGAACAGAATTGAAGCCTTAAAAATGCTAAAGTTTTGCTTCTTACCAGCTCGGCACGAACAATCCTGGAATATTCATTGTTCAAAAGAGGGTGATTTGTTGCCGAAAAGAGATTGCGGTGCTCCTAAAGTCCCACATCGGATGGTTCTAGAATTGATTTAATCTCAGTTTATTGGATCAATTACAATGGGTTAGCGCAGGGGAAGGCAAAGTTGGCTCTTCTATGACTTGTGGACTTCAACTCCCAGAATTCCTGAGCCAATCATGCCAGTGATGGCTCCTACGGGTACGGTCAAGTATGCAGAACTGGTAGTAAAGGTTTGATCAGGTACACAGAACCGGTAGAAACATTTTCTAAAAAATTATTTATTTATTTATTTATTTATTTATTTGTTTATTTATTTACTTACTTACTTATTTATTTAAGCGGGGAAAAATCAGCAGACAAAAAGTCAAAGTCAGCAAGGCAGGCACGAAACACAACGATCAGATAATCCTCCATAATGGCCAAACCCACAGGCTGCTATTTATAGCAGCCTCACTAATGACCACAGCCCCACCCAACCACAGGTGACCTCATTTTCTTTGATAACAATCTCTCAGTTGTTGCTGCCTATGCATCGCTCTCCGCATGCGTGGCTGTATCATTAACTCTTGTTCTGAATCCAAGGAGGAGCTAGAGAATTGATCTCCTTCTGAGCTGTCTGCCCCACTCTCCTCCTCCCTGTCACTCATGTCTTCTTGGTCAGAGGAGCCTTCATCATCAGATTCCACTGGAAGCAAAACAGGCCTGCAGCATGTGGATGTCTCCCCCACATCTACAGTCCTTGGGGCAGGAGCTGGGCCAGAGCTAACCACAACAATAGGTGAACCAATTTGTTGCTTAGGGTATTGTGTGCGCCAATCCGAAATCTGAACACGCAACTTTCTGCAATATTAGGTTAAGTGCTAGAAATAGATTCGCGTGCGAAATTATTAGGCATAAGAGCCGGATACCAACTCTGGTTTATAATAGGATTTCCTTGATTTTTCCTTTCTTTTGAATCCGGGCTTCAAAAAGAGCCCTTGTTAGCGAGCATTTGCGAAGAAGACGGCTCTTAAAAATGGATGGTAGATGGAAGAGTTTTTGAGGGCAATTGGGAAATGAGCCGACTCGAATAAGGATCGTTGTGCGATCAGGAGATTTCACAATGCTATTTTTTTGAGGAGGGAAAAAAGAAAAGAATTTGATAGCTATCATGCATTTGCAGAAGGGAATACGTACGTCCCTGTATAAGATTTTTTTAAATTAATATTGATTGTTTCCTCATTGCTTATTTGACCTCTATGACAATCATGATTCTTGACAAATGTATATTTTTCTTTTATGTACACTGAGAGCATCTGCACCAAAGACAAATTCCTTGTGTGTACAATCTCACTTGGCCAATAAAGAATTCTGTTCTGTTCCGTTCCGTTCTTTAAAGAAGACTGCATCTTGCCCCCAGCAACCTCATTTTACTGACCTCAGAAGGATGGAAGGCTGATTCAACCTTGCGCTGGTCCAGGTCGAACTCCTGGCAGTAGCCTGCAATACTTCATTTCAATCACTGTGCCATCACAGCTCTTCTTTCCTTCCTTCCTTCCTTCCTCCTCCCTCCCTCCCTCCCTCCATCACCCCATCCTCCATTTCTTCCTTCCTTCCTTCCTTCCTCCTCCCTCCCTCCCTCCATCACCCCATCCTCCATTTCTTCCTTCCTTCCTTCCTCCTCCCTCCCTCCCCTCCATCACCCCATCCTCCATTTCTTCCTTCCTTCCTTCCTTCCTCCTCCCTCCCTCCCTCCATCACCCCATCCTCCATTTCCTTCCTTCCTTCCTTCCTCCTCCCTCCCTCCATCACCCCATCCTCCATTTCCTTCCTTCCTTCCTTCTTTCCTTCCTTCCTTCCTCCCTCCATCACCCCATCACCCCATCCTCCATTTCCTTCCTTCCTCCTCCCTCCCTCCATCACCCCATCCTCCATTTCCTTCCTTCCTTCCTTCCTTCCTCCTCCCTCCCTCCATCACCCCATCCTCCATTTTCTTCCTTCCTTCCTTCCTCCTCCCTCCCTCTATCACCCCATCCTCCATTTTCTTCCTTCCTTCCTTCCTTCCTTCTTTCCTTCCTTCCTTCCTCCCTCCATCACCCCATCCTCCATTTCCTTCCTTCCTTCCTCCCTCCATCACCCCATCCTCCATTTCCTTCCTTCCTCCCTCCCTCCCTCCCTCCATCAACCCATCCTCCATTTCCTTCCTTCCTTCCTCCTCCCTCCCTCCCTCCATCACCCCATCCTCCATTTCCTTCCTCCCTCCCTCCCTCCCTTCCTCCCTCCCTCCATCACCCCATCCTCCATTTCCTTCCTTCCTTCCTTCCATCCTCCCTCCCACCCTCCCTCCCTTCTTTCCCACTTAGCACTACCACTTAAGACTTATATATCACTTCACAGTGCTTTTACAGCCCTCTCCAAACAGTTTACAGAATCAGCAACCTGTCCCCAACAATCTGGGTCCTCATTTTAACGACCTCGGAAGGACAGAATGCTGAGTCAACCTTGAGCCCGTCAGGATCGAACTCCTGGCAGTGGGCAAAGTCAGCCTGCAGTCCTGTGCATCCTAACCGCCGCTGTGCCATCACGGCTCTTGAATCTCAGTCCCTTGTAAGAATAAACAGCACTCTGTACACAACATTTTGGAACAATTGGCTGACAGATGCTGCCACTGAACTCGCATAGAATGTTTGTTCTGTGTATTAATTAATTTCATTTTCCATGCCTTGGTGTAAAACAGGACTGAATTAACTATTAACTATTTGCGACTTGCAGTCTGTTTAATCGTGAGATGCCTCTGTTTCTCTCTCCCCCTCTCTCTTTTCTCCTCTCTCTCTCCTCCTCTTCTCTCTTTTTCTTTCTCTCTCTTTTCTCCTCTCTCCTCGTCATCTCTCTTTCTTTCTCTCTCTTTTCTCCCTCTTTCTCCCCTCCTCTCCTTTCTCTCTCTCTCTTTTCTCCTCTCTCTCTTTCTCTTTCTTTCTCATTCTCTCTCTCTCTTTTCTCCTCTCTCTCTCCTCTTCTTCTCTCTTTTTCTCTCTTTTCTCCTCTCTCCTCCTCATCTCTCTTTCTTTCTCTCTCTTTTCTCCCCTCTTTCTCCCCTCCTCTCCTTTCTCTCTCTCTCTTTTCTCCTCTCTCTCTTTCTCTTTCTTTCTCATTCTCTCTCTCTCTTTTCTCCTCTCTCTCTCCTCTTCTTCTCTCTTTTTCTCTCTTTTCTCCTCTCTCCTCCTCATCTCTCTTTCTCTCTCTCTCTTTTCTCCCTCTTTCTCCCCTCATCTCCTTTCTCTCTCTCTCTTTTCTCCTCTCTCTCTTTCTCTTTCTTTCTCATTCTCTCTCTCATTCTCTCTTTTTTCCTCTTCTCTCTTTTTCTCTCTTTTCTCCCTCTCTCCTCCTCATCTCTCTTTCTCTCTCTCTCTTTTCTCCCTCTTTCTCCCCCTCCTCTCCTTTCTCTCTCTCTCTTTTCCTCCTCTCTCTCTCTCTCTTTCTTTCTCATTCTCTCATTCTCTCTCTCATTCTCTCTCTTTTCTCCTCTCTCTCCTCCTCTTCTCTCTTTTTTCTCTTTTCTCCTCTCTCCTCCTCATCTCTCTTTCTTTCTCTCTCTTTTCTCCTCTCTCCTCTTCTCTCTTTTCTCCTCTCACCTCCTTCTCTCTCTTTTTCTCTCTCTCTTTTCTCCTCTGTCTCTTTCTCTCTCTTTCTCATTCTCTCTCTCTCTCATTCTCTCTCTCTCCCCCTTCCTCTCTCTTTCACTTCTGTCCTATAATTCTTTTTATGGTGGTTTGTTAGTCTGTTTTAGTCATAATGACCACACTGTGCATCACCCAAATAGTTAGACTGGCAGCTGAACATTAAGTGGACCTGTTATTTAAACCTGATTGATAGAACATAATTTGGAGGCAAGGCAATAAGTCAGCATTTTTAAATGTTTTGTATCTCATCTTCCTCCTTTACTTATAGCCACTTAAGATAGGACTAAGGGGAATTTCTACCAATAAAATAAAATAAAATAAAGCAAAACCCCAAAGCTACGGAAACTTGAAACAAGCCATCATCAGCCAGCCACACTGACAAAACATTTAAAAACAAAAACAAAATACTATATTTTCCCCAAGGATGGATTGGGTTCCAGTGCTACTTAGCTTCGAAATTGCCCAGCTGCGGCGAGACAGGCTCTGTTATCCCATTTTTATTTTGAAAAATGCAATTATAAAAGCCAACTCAGTCAAAGCTGATGGCATGATGGCTTGTATTGTCTGGGATATTCTAGGATCATCGGCCTCCCGGGGGCTGTCCAAGAGATTGGGGTGTGTGTGTGTGTGAAGGTTGCAGATTGCAATTTGCAGGAAGAGCTTTCCTCTCCATTATATATATATTTTGGGGAGGTGGGATTAGCACAGGATGGGGGGTGGGAGCAGAAGAACAGATGCTGGTTTACCAGTAAATTCCTGGCTGATCTGCAACAAATCCTGGATGGAGTTTTGACTCCCAGCCATCCGGACAATAAAGGGATAAGGACAACTTTTCTCTGTCCCGAATTAATTAATTAATTAATTAATTAATTATTTATTTATTTATTGGATTTGTATGCCGCCCCTCTCCGCAGACTCGGGGCGGCTAACAACAATGATAAAAAACAACATGTAACAATCCAATTTAATAAAACAACTAAAAAACCTTATTATAAAAACCAAACATACACACAAACATACCATATATAACTTGTAATGGCCTAGGGGAAGGAATATCCTAACTCCCCCATGCCTGGCGACAAAGGTGGGTCTTGAGTAATTTTCGAAAGACAAGGAGGGTGGGGGCCGTTCTAATCTCTGGGGGGAGTTGATTCCAGAGGGCTGGGACTGCCACAGAGAAGGCTCTTCCCCTGGGGCCCGCCAAACGACATTGTTTGGTCGACGGGACCTGGAGAAGGCCAACTCTGTGGGACCTTATTGGCCGCTGGGATTTGTGCGGTAGAAGGCGGTTCCGGATGTATTCTGGCCCAATGCCATGTAGGACTTTAAAGGTCGTCACCAACACTTTGAATTGTGACCGGAAACCGATTGGCAGCCAGTGCAGGCCGCGGAGTGTTGGTGAACTGTGGGCGAATCTAGGAAGCCCCACAATGACTCTCGCGGCCGCATTCTGCACGATCTGAAGTTTCCGAACACTCTTCAAAGGAAGCCCCATGTAGAGAGCGTTGCAGTAATCGAACCTCGAGGTGATGAGGGCATGAGTGACTGTGAGTAATGACTCCCTGTCCAAATAGGGCCGCAACTAGTGCACCAGGCGAACCTGGGCAAACGCCCCCCTCGCCACAGCCGAAAGTTGATGTTCCAATGTCAGCTGTGGATCGAGGAGGACGCCCAAATTGCGGACCCTCTCTGAGGGGGTCAATAGTTCTCCCCCCCAGGGTAATGGACGGACAGATGGAATTGTCCTTCTTGGGAGGCAGGACCCACAGCCACTCCATCTTGTCTGGGTTGAGTTTGAGTTTGTTGACACCCATCCAGGCCCCAACAGCCTCCAGGCACCGGCACATCACTTCCACTGCTTCGTTGAGTGGGTGGATAAAAATCAAAAGTTGGGGAAAGATGCCCCCCAACAGAATTTTAGAAATTGGGTCAAATTTCTGAATGGAGCGTATGGAAAGGTTCTGGACTTCCAATCGTTCTGTTTGAAACGGACATCCATCTGGTTCAGTTTCAAGCCGAGAGAAAGACCTTGGCAATAAAATGGAGGCTGGGGGCCGATTGGAAAGTAGGTCCATTTATGGATAAAGCAGAGCTACCAAGGTTTGTGGTTCTGGGGCAGCTGGCCAAGCGTTTGGATGAGTGGATGGATCTTTATAGGTTTCTGTGACTTGGAAGTTTGAACTGTTCTGGGGTGTCAGGATTTTCTTTTATGATAAGGGTTTTAATCTGTTTTTTAATATTGGATTTGTACATTGTGTATTATGTTGTGAGCCGCCCCGAGTCTTTCGGAGAGGGGCGGCATACAAATCTAATAAATTATTATTATTATTATTATTATTATTATTATTATTATTATTATTATTATTATTATGTCAGTACAACACAGCAAATGAGATCACTATGCTGGATTTCGTATTTCATCACAAGTCGGGCGCTTCCCAAACCCCTAGGACTGCGTGATATAGCGGCGAATTATGTTTGCAGATTCCAGTAAAGCGGCCTTTTGCAATTGACAGATGGAGATTTTATCAATTTCGATGGTTTTCAAGTGTCCGCTGAGATACTTTGATACTGCGCCCAGCATGCCAAGTACCACTGGGACCACTTTCACTGGCTTATGCCAGAGTCGTTGCAGCTCGATTTTTAGATCTTCGTATTTCACTAATTTCTCTATCTGCTTCTCCTCAATTCTGCTGTCCCCTGGGATTGCGATGTCGATGATCCATGCTTTCTTTTTCTCCACGATCACAATGTCTGGTGTGTTATGCTTCAGAATTCGGTCAGTCTGAAGTCGGAAGTCCCACAGTAGTTTTGCTTGCTCATTTTCGACCACTTTTTCGGGATTATGATCCCACCAGTTCTTTGCCACTGGGAAATGGTAGTTCCAGCACAAGTTCCAGTGGATCATCTGTGCCAGATGATGATGATGATGATGATGATGATGATTACTACTACTACTACCTAAGGTTGGCAGGGGTGGGCAGCAGGCAGGACGGGGTGGAACGCAGTTCTACCGGTGAAAATGAAGATGTGTGCGCAACTCCAGCTGATCGGCAGCTGTCACTTCCTGGATTACTGGTCTCAGCTGGGCTCTCCTTTTTCCCCCTGCTGCTGCTGCTGCTGCTGCTGCTGCATCTGAGCTCCTTGCTTTTTTCCTCTTTCCTTCTTCCTGGCCTCGGACGAGCTTCCCTCTCTCCAGCCTGGCTCCCCTCTAGCCTCACGTGGCCACCTCCCGCCTGAGGTGCAAGCAGAAGGCGTGGGTGGAAGCGGCGCTGGCAGCATTTATGCTTCTGGCAGCACCCGTTCACCTAGCTACCCATCCTGAGGCAGAGGGCGACCCAGGAAGGAGAGCGCGGGAAACACGAAGCAAATTGTCACCGAGCGAGCGACACTGGTAAGATTGTAAGTCGAGGACTTAACAGTTCACTTGAATGATGATGATCGTTCAAGCCAATCCCACCTGATCATATGACACCATCATCAAGTCACTCCCACCCAGTCACATGACCATTAAGCCACACCCACAAAATAAGCCACACCCACAGTGTGGCATTAAAATTTTTGGCTGCCCATTACTGGAGGTAGAAGTTGGGGTGGCATACAAATCTAATAAATAATAATAATAATAATAATAATAATAATAATAATAATAATAATTTATTAGATTTGTATGCCACCCCTCTCCATAGACTCGGGGCGGCTCACAACAATAACAAAGACAATGTAAGAACAAATCTAATAATTTAAAAACACACTAAAAACCCCATTATTAAAAGCAAGCATACACACAAACATACCATGTATAAACTGACGGCAGAGCTGGGTCTTAAGAACTTTACGAAAGGCAAGGAGGGTGGGGGCAGTTCTGATATCCGGGGGGAGCTGGTTCCAGAGGGTCAGGGCCGCCACAGAGAAGGCTCTTCTCCTGGGTCCCGCCAGACAGCATTGTTTAGTCGACGGGACCCGGAGAAGGCCAACTCTGTGGGACCTAACCGGTCGCTGGGATTCGTGCGGCAGAAGGCGGTCCCGGAGATATTCTGGTCTGATGCCATGAAGGGCTTTATAGGTCATAACCAACACTTTGAATTGTGACCGGAAATTGATCGGCAACCAATGCAGACTGCGGAGTGTTGCTGTGACATGGGCATACCTAGGTAAGCCCATGATTGCTCTCGCGGCCGCATTCTGCACGATCTGAAGTTTCCGAACACTTTTCAAAGGTAGCCCCATGTAGAGAGCGTTACAGTAATCGAGCCTCAAGGTGATGAGGGCATGAGTGACTTTGAGCAGTGAATCCCGGTCCAGATAGGGCCGCAACTATTATTAATAAATAATAATAGTTGAAACAGTTTATGTCCAGGATGCGAGGGGGTCAGTCAATATTTTCACCGCCCTCTTTTTGACTCGTGCAGTCTACAGGTCCTCAATAAAAGGCAGATTGGCAGCCATTGTTTTTTCTGCTGTTCTGATGATCCTCTCCAAAGGAGCATTGGAGGGCTGTCAATGCTTGCCTTCCGTCAGTCAATGAAAATTTGCCGTTCTTCATCTCGACACCCACCATCGTGCCAACGACAGTTCCTTTCTCAATGGCACACTTCCAGTATTCTTTCATCTTGTATATTCCAGGCCCAGAATGTTTCTTTTCATGGGGGGGTGACACCCTTCGAAGGAAGTGCTACTTAAATTAGTCAAAGTGAAGGTTTTATGAATAACTCTGGGTGGGAGTTTTTAATTTTTTTTTTTGCTATTTTTTGGGTTGTTTTGGACACTGAACCCAAGGACCCCAAATTACAGTCTCAAGTTAAATTAAAATCTCAGTGTGAATTGGCGACCATGTGTCGCTCCCTGATAGCTTTTCAGGGTTACTTGCATTTTTTCATCTTGGAAACAGGTTGGCATACATATTAATGAGACCCAGGTGTTAATGCCATGCTGTTTTATTTTTAATCTTAAAACAGTCTTTACATTGAAATCAGTGGAAGCCGCTGCAAGTGTGTTTTCCCGAATAATTATGCGGCAATGCTGTCGTTTGGAGGCATGCGGAATTCTCCTCCCTTCCCAAGGACCGAAGAAGAACCAATAATGGATTTAGTGATTCACCTAGTCCAGCTGTCACTATCTCATGCAGACCCGAAAGCTCACAAACAGGACAACAACAGCTGGAATGTTTCAAGATCACGGGCTGAGTTCAACTTTTGTGCAAAACAATCCTGTTTATTTGTGTCTCTCGGGGGAGTTGTGTGTTTCACTCCTCTACCGTAGGTTTACGGCGCATTTATAAATCATACGGAAATCTGAGAGTTGAAATCCACACGACTTAAATGTCTCCAGGGTTGAGAAGCATCTGTCTACTGGTTGGGGAATATATTTCCCAGCATTCCAAGGTGGCTACTTCAAAGAATGCTGGGAGTTGAAGTCCCCAAAATCTGGAGCCAGCTTTGCCAATGGTTAACTGAATTTAAACATGCCTGGGATAAACATATATCCATCCTAAAATAAAATACAGAAAATAGTATAAGGGCAGACTAGATGGACCATGAGGTCTTTTCTGCCGTCAGACTTCTATGTTTCTATGTTTCAGGACCCTATTTTATTTTATTTTTTCCTGCCCAAACCTTCTAAAATTGTATTTCAGTTCTGGAGACCTCACCTACAAAAAGATATTGACAAAATTGAACGGGTCCAAAGACGGGCTACAAGAAGGTCTTAAGCATAAAACGTATCAGGAAAGACTTCATGAACTCCATCTGTATAGTCTGGAGGACAAAAGGGAAAGGGGAGACATGATCGAAACATTTAAATATGTTAAAGGGTTAAATAAGGTTCAGAAGGGAAGTGTTTTTAATAGGAAAGTGAATACAAGAACAAGGGGACACAATCTGAAGTTAGTTGGGGGAAAGATCAAAAGCAATGTGAGAAAATGTTATTTCACTGAAAGAGTAGTAGATCCTTGGAACAAACTTCCAGCAGACGTGGTTGGTAAATCCAGAGTAACTGAATTTAAACATGCCTGGGACAAACATATATCCATCCTAAGATAAAATACAGAAAATAGTATAAGGGCAGACTAGATGGACCATGAGGTCTTTTTCTGCCGTCAGTCTTCTATGTTTCTATGTATTCAGGAGCTTTTGCACAAACTGGGGCCCATATGGTGAATGACAATTTACACACACACACACACAAACTATACCCATCAGTCTTGGCCTTTGCCTTTTGGGGGCAGCCATGTGTGCACAAAACATCTTGCCCCAGGATGTCTGAAGGCGTTTTGGAATGTTTGATGTTTGTTTTGTCACTTGAGTTAAACGGAAAGGTTATCCAAAACACTGCAACAGCAGTTCCTCTTAGAGAGAAATCTCTTGCTTTGCATTGCTTTTTTCCTTACCTTTATTTATTCCTCGGAGTCCTCGGAGAGGGGCGCCACACAAATCTAATAAACTTATTATTTCACCCCCTCTCCCCGGCGTAATTTTATTTTCAAATCGCTTCCTATAATCCAAAGGTGGCATCGAAAGAGATTTCGAAATAGCCTGGACGAAGGCATGAGAACAAAATCAATTTACTCTGCATTCCAATTGGCACTTTATTTCGTTTCTGATCAACTCAAAACATAATATCCGTGCAACGCTTGGTGACTTTGGTGGGGAAAATTCATTCCCCCCTCCCTCCTGCAATTGCCACAGAGAAATGGTTGGTCGCTGTCTTCTTTTCTTAATTTTGCCCCTTGGGGAATTGGTTTTTAATTTTTTTTTACTCTAGTACTCTAGTATATCTTTCCTTTCTCTCACTTTCATATATATATTCTTTCTTTCATATATCCTCTCCTCTAAGCTCACTTTACCCTTATATATATTAATACATGTCTATTTTTCTTCCTATGTATTTGTGTATTGGACAAATGAATGAATGAATGAATGAATGAATGAATGAATGAATAAATAAATAAAATAAATAAACTAGACGATTCTACTATACACTACAATCACAAGCCACACAATAACTACTTAAAGCCAAATTAACGTTCAAGCGACAATATTTTCAAGCTACACCTTTGCAAAGGCGTATCATGTTTGAGAATATTTAACAATGTTATATACATTAGTCAGCCAATCAGGTTGTAGTTCATTCTGTAGAATCAGGGTGACTGAGCATTGTTTCAGTGTTACATTCATCATGATAATTACAATCAAATCTTCCTTCCTTCCCTCCTTTCCCCTTCCTTCCTTCTCTCCTTTCCCCTTCCTTCCCTCCTTTCCCCTTCCTTCCTTCCTTCCTTCCTTCTTTCCTTAATTCCTTCCTTCCCTCCTTTCCCTTTCCTTCCTTCATTAATTCCTTCCTTCCCTCCTTTCCCCTTCCTTCCTTCCTTAATTCCTTCCGTCCCTCCTTTCCCCTTCCTTCCTTCCTTAATTCCTTCCTTCCCTCCTTTCCCCTTCCTTCCTTCCTTAATTCCTTCCTTCCCTCCTTTCCCCTTCCTTCCTTAATTCATTCCTTCCCTCCTTTCCCCTTCCTTCCTTCTCTCCTTTGCCCTTCCTTCCTTCCCTCCTTTCCCCTTCCTTCCGTCCTTTCCCCTTAATTCCTTCCTTCCTTCCTTCCTTCCTTCCTTAATTCCTTCCTTCCTTCCCTCCTTTCCCCTTCCTTCCTTCCTTCCCTCCTTTCCCCTTCCTTCCTTCCTTCCTTCCATTGGAATATTACATCAGGCTAGTCCTAGTCCTGACAATAGCTCATGGTGATGACTGTGTGTTGTTTTATTGGGTTTTAATCCTTCTATCTGTTCTTATTTTATGTATTGGGGCATTTTAATTTCTGTAATAATTTTACTGTTGTAAGCTGCCCTGAGACTATTAGGAGAAGGAGGCCTATAAATTGAATGAATGAATGAATGAACTCAATCTGTATAGTCTGGAGGACAGAAGGAAAAGGGGGGACATGATCGAAACATTTAAATATGTTAAAGGGTTAAATAAGGTCCAGGAGGGAAGTGTTTTTAATAGGAAAGTGAACACAAGAACAAGGGGACACAATCTGAAGTTAGTTGGGGGAAAGATCAAAAGCAACATGAGAAAATATTATTTTACTGAAAGAGTAGTAGATCCTTGGAACAAACTTCCAGCAGACCTGATAGATAAATCCACAGTAACTGAATTTAAACATGCCTGGGATAAACATATATCCATCCTAAGATAAAATACAGAAAATAGTATAAGGGCAGACTAGATGGACCATGAGGTCTTTTTCTGCCGTCAGACTTCTATGTTTCTATGTTTCGAATGAATGAATGAATGAATGAATGAATGAATGAATAAATAAACTCAGACAAAACGATTATTGTTCGGGCCGGCTGATTTGTACCAGAAAGTAATGGCTCCCTCTTTATGTACAAATATAGCTTGATTTTTCAGTCTGGAATTGTCCATGCAATGCTACTTTAGGGAAAGACGAAGGGGAAAAACAACGACATTGCGTATGCCTCTTTTTGTAATATTCAGGTCATAATGCAGAATGCGCTTTCCGCTCCAGAGGTGAGAAAGGTGACTCAGTCTGTAGTTTCTTAAGGACGAACAAATCAGGGAAACGTCGTCTAGTGCTTGGTAGGCATCCTGTGCTCCCTGGGTGAGTAGTTTAGAAAGGTGAGATAATTACATTAAATCTTCCATGATTGCCAGGACTGAAAACTCGCCTGTTTTTTTTTCCCCCTGCCTGAGGGAATTCAAGACATTTCAGCATATTGTGCATTCAACTAAGGGGCCTGCGATGGATTTTGCAGCATCGTTGGAATGTTATTTCTTCCATTGGGTTTTAATTATAAAAGAGTGCAGAGAAGAGTGACAAAGATGATTAAGGGACTGAAGGCTAAAACATATGAAGAACGGTTGTATGCGGTGTTAAGATAGGTGAATTTAGAAAAGTGGATTCTGCAAACAATTGGTAAATCAACTATGGGCAGTTGATGTACTTTATACTTCATATTAAAGCCCTAACTATTGGATTCCTAGTAAAAGAAAAAAAGAGAAATGAGAAAATGATTGAGGCAGCGAATGACAGGAAAGAGAGAGAAACAAAGAGAGAAGTGACTCTTGATTTAAAGCATATGGTAAAAGTACTTAAATAATAACAGAGAAACCCCCCCCCAGCCCTCACCAGTTTTTATTAATAGTTATGTTTTTGGTTTTGCTGGTTGTTTTAGTTTTAATAGTAATAGATTTAGGTTTTGTTTTATTATTAATTTCTTTTAATAAAAAAGAAGGGATTCATTCATTCATTCATTTATTCATTCATTCATTCATTCATTCGTTTATACTTCTATGCCGCCCAGTCCCAAGGGGACTGCCGCTCAGACACTATACTTTTCAGCCCACCCTGAAAAAAATTAGAAAAAGAAGGACCAGGGGAGACATGATAGCAGTCTTCCAATATCTCAGGGTTTGCCCCAAAGAAGTAGGAATCAAGCTGCTCTCCAAAGCCCCTGGGAGTAGGACAAGAAGCAATGGGTGGAAACTAATCAAGGAGAGAAGCAACTTAGAACTATGGTGCATGTCGGTGCGAGATTTGGCTTCTGTGCTTGTGCAGTAAGTGAAATCTCATGGGAGGACCCTCAAGACGGCGAGATTTCACCGATTTTTGGTGATTTCTTTACTTCCGCGCATGCACAGAAGCAAAATACAGTAGTACCTCTACCTAAGAACGCCTCTACTTACGAACTTTTCTAGATAAGAACCGGGTGTTCAAGATTTGTTTGCCTCTTCTCAAGAACCATTTTCCACTTACAAACCTGAGTCTCTGAAACTGTAACCGGAAAAGGCAGGGAGAAGCCTCCGTGGGGCCTCTCTAGGAATCGCCTGGGAGGAAACAGGGCCAGAAAAGGCAGGGAGAAGCCTCCGTGGGGCCTCTCTAGGAATCTCCTGGGAGGAAACAGGGCCAGAAAAGGCAGGGAGAAGCCTCCGTGGGGCCTCTCTAGGAATCTCCTGGGAGGAAACAGGGCCAGAAAAGGCAGGGAGAAGCCTCTGTTAGGCCTCTCTAGGAATCTCCTGGGAGGAAACAGGGCTAGAAAAGACAGGGAGAAGCCTCCGTGGGATCTCTCTAGGAATCTCCTGGGAGGAAACAGGGCTGGAAAAGGCAGGGAGAAGCCTCCGTCAGGCATCTCTAGGAATGTCCTGGGAGGAAACAGGGCCAGAAAAGGTGGGGAGAAACCTCTGTCGGGCATCTCTAGGAATCTCCTGGGAGGAAACGAGGCCGGAAAAGGTGGGGAGAAGCCTTCGTGGGGCCTCTCTAGGAATCTCCTGGGAGGAAACAGGGCCGGAAAAGGCAGGGAGAAGCCTCCATGGGGCCTCTCTAGGAATCTCCTGGGAGGAAACAGGGCCGGAAAAGGCAGGGAGAAGCCTCTGTGGGACCTCTCTAGGAATCTCCTGGGAGGAAACAGGGCCGGAAAAGGCAGGGAGAAGCCTTCGTGGGGCCTCTCTAGGAATCTCCTGGGAGGAAACAGGGCCGGAAAAGGCAGGGAGAAGCCTCCGTGGGACCTCTCTAGGAATCTCCTGGGAGGAAACAGGGCCGGAAAAGGTGGGAGAAGCCTCCGTGGGGCCTCTGCCACAACATACTGGGACTGCATCTCGGAGACAAATCAGATAACAGAGAAGCACTTAGGATTCGGTGCACATTTCTTCTGTGGATGGGCAGAGGAGCCTTTTAATATTTATGTGTACCGTCATCGATCTCTTTAGAAGCTGCAAAAGACTTAGAGGAGTTGCTATTTCAGTTGTCTTATGTTCCAGGCATGCAGCTCGCCATGTGTCCTTGCTGTTCTCGGGGTAACATTTGCAGGCTATCAAAATAGCAAGGAAGTAGGTCATGGGTGCTTGCTCTGCTCCTGTCAGTCACAAGTCCGGGGATTGTTATGAAACTTCCAAAAATTGCCATAATCCTTTCCAACGGGTGCAGAAAAGAAGATCATTTGGATAACACATCTCCATCTCTCTCTCTCTCTCTCTTTCTCTCTCTCTCTTTCTTTCTTTCTCTCTCCTCTCTCTTTCTTTCTCTCTTTCTCCCCCTCTCTTTCTCTCTCTCTCTTTCTCTTTGTCTTTCTCTGTCTTTCTCTCTCTCTTTCTCTCTTTATCCCCCTCTCTCTTTCTTTCTTTCTTTCTCTTTCTTTCTTTTTTCTTTCTTTCTTTCTTCTTTCTTTCTTTCTCTCCCCCTCTCCCTCCTCCCCTCCCCTCCCTCTCTCTTTCTTTCTCTTTCTTTCTCTCTTTCTCCCCCTCTCTTTCTTTCTCTCTCTTTCTCTCTCTCTCTTTCTCCCCCCTCTCTCTTTCTTTCTTTCTTTCTTTCTCTGTCTTTCTGTCTTTCTTTCTTTCTTTCTTTCTTTCTCTCTCTCTCCCCCTCTCCCTCCCTCCCCCTCCCACCATCATTCTTTCTTTGATTTAATTCTGGCTCTTGCCTCCTCACTAATTCAGAAATTGAATTAATACCAATAGCAATTAATGTAAAAGGCGAGCAAGAAATGATGGAAGGATGAACCCTGCTCTTGGTTGCTGTTCAGGATTGCCTTTCTCCACCGCTCCCTCTTTTATTCTCTCTCCTTCTTTCTGTTCTTGAAGGCAGGTGACACAATTAGATGTTAAGCAAGGAAGAAAAAAGCTTTTTAATATCAGGCGATGTGATTAAAAGCAAGAGCAAGCGATAGAAACAAAGGGAATATCAACGTATTCCATTTTTTAAGTGGATTAAATGGAAGTAATAATGAGAAATAGGTGGAATAATTGAATAATGATAGATTGTAACTTAATATAGATGTGTATTGTAATGGGAGTTTTCATAAGTTGATGGAATGTAATAATAATTCTTAAGTTTTGTTTGTAGTGGAATGCGTGGCGCGCAGGTGCCACCCTGTTCAGACATTGATTTGACATTTTTATAATTTAAAAAAAATTGAAAAAAAGAAGAAAAGGAATTCTCGTTCAACTTTCCATCAGTGTGACGGAATAACAGAGTTGGAAGGGACCTAGGAGGTCTTCTAGTCCAGTGTTTTTCAACCAGTGTGCTGCGGCACACTAGTGTGCCGCGAGACATGGTCAGGTGTGCCGCGAAGCTCAGCAAGAGAGAGAGAGAAAGAAAGCAAGAGAGAGAAAGGAAGCAAGAGAGAAAGAGAGAGAAAGGAAGCAAGAGAGAGAGAAAGAAAGCAAGAGAGAGAGAGAAAGAAAGAGAGAAAGAAAGCAAGAGAGAGAGAAAGAGAGAAAGAAAGCAAGAGAGAGAGAGAAAGAAAGCAGAGAGAAAGAAAGCAGAGAGAGAGAAAGAAAGCAGGAGAGAGAGAAAGAAAGCAAGAGAGAAAGAAAGCAAGAGAGAGAAAGAAAGCAAGAGAGAGGGAGGGAGGGAAGGAGGGACAGAAAGAGAGCAAAAAAAAGGAAGGAAGGAAGAGAGAAAGAAAGGGATGAAGAGAGGAAGGAAGGAAGAGAGAAAGAGGGAGAGAAATAGAGCAAAAGAGAGGAAGAGAGAGAGAGAACTTTTTTGTCCAAACTTTTTTAGCCCCCCCATCCCCCCGTTCAATGTGCCCCATGATTTTGTATATGTAAAAAATGTGCCATAGCTCAAAAAAGGTTGAAAATCACTGTTCTAGTCCAACCCTCTTCTCAAACCTATGTCATTCCAGACATGTGGCTGTCCAGTCTCTCCTTAAAAGCCTCCATTGGTGGAGCACCCACAACTTCTGGTGGCAAACCGTTCCACATGGCAATACCTACCAGTGGCGCCATGTATTTAATCATCCAGATTGAAGAAGGGCATAGGTGTCCTTTTAATGTAGGTGTGCACTCGGAGAACACATTGAAGAGCACCAGTGATGGTCTGCTCAGTGAAAACACAGTGGGGGTAGTAAGTTTATGCACTATTTATTGAATACTTAATAGTTTTTTAAATTGTCTTTCCTTCTCTAGTACCTTAGTACGATCCTTAACTACTTTCAATTCAATTCAATTCAATTCATTAGATTTGTATGCCGCCCCTCTCCGAAGACTCGGGGCGGCTCACAACAATAATAAAAACAGTATAACAATGGAACAAATCTAATAATAAAATTACATTAAAAAACCCCAACAACTTAAAAACCATACAACACATACATACCAAACATAAAATATAAGAAAGCCTGGGGGAGATGTCTTAATTCCCCCATGCCTGGCGATATAGGTGGGTCTTGAGTAACTTGCGAAAGACAAGGAGGGTGGGGGTCGTTCTAATCTCCAGGGAGAGTTGATTCCAGAGGGCCGGGGCCGCCACAGAGAAGGCTCTTTCCCTGGGGCCCGCCAAACGACATTCAAAATAGGAAATAATTAAATAGCGTGTTTTTACCCATAAACACTTTAATCATTTTAATCGTTATCTAGAACTGAACTTTTATAGCAATGAAATTGAGCTACTTGTCTAATCTGTTATCGTACTGAGCCTTGAGGGTTCAGGACAAAACCTGAAAATGTTCCTGTGCTCCTCAACAAATAACGCTGTCAATCATTTGTCCATATTCAAATAATGTGACTGAATCAACTGAAAAAGAGTCCAAGCACTTACAGTGGTACCTCGACATACGAGTCTAATTCGTTCCAGACCCGAGCTCGTATGTCGATCAACTCGCATCTCGAACGAATGCCTTTAGACTTTGTTTTTCACGCTGAGATAACTGGAAGCATGGAATTCTTGCGCCACCTAGTGGAAGCTTGGCTCGTATCCCGAATTTGAGCTCGGGTGTCGAACAGAAATTTTGCTTGCGTCTCGGCTCGTAACTTAGAATACTCACATGTGGAGCAGCTCGTACCTAGAGGTACTACTGTATTTGAAAATTTATCATGGTCAGTAAGCCACTCCCACCCAGTCACATGAGCTTTAAGCCACCTCCTGGTCACATGATTGTCAAGCCACTCCCACCTGGTCACGTGGCCAGCAAGCCACTCCTACCCGGTCATCGTTCAAGTGAACTGTTAAGTCCTCGGTGCACAACCTTACCAGCGTCGCTCGCTGGGGTGACAATTTGCTTTGTGTTTCCCGCACTCTCCTTCTTGGGTTGCTCCCCCCCCTGCAGGCTGGGTAGCTAGGCGAACGGGTGCTAAATGCTGCCAGCGCCGCTTCCACCCACACCTTCTGCTTGCACCTCAGGCGGGAGGTGGCCGCATGAGGCTGGAGGGGAGCCGGGCAGGAGGGAAGCTCGTCCGATTCCAGGAAGGAGGAAAGAGGAAAAAAGCAAAGAGCCCAGACGGAGCAGCAGCAGCAGCAGGGAAAAAAGGGAGAGCCGAGCCGAGCCCGGTAATCCAGGAAGTGACAGCCGTCGATCAGCTGGAGCTCCACACGCATCTTCATTTCTGCCGGTGGAACTGCGTTCCACCCCTTCCTGCCTGCATACACCCCCTTTTGTCACGTGAACCAAAGAAGGTTTGCTGTCACTGCTATAATGTAATGTTCTAGTTTTATTTATTTATTTGTGCTTTCCAATCAGTGCAGAGTCATGGCAACTGTCTGGACAAATCCCTGCTTTTTTATCAGCAAGATTTAGAAGTGATTTAGTACGTTGGGTTGAGAGAGAGAGAGAGAGAGAGAGAGAGAGAGAGAGAGAGAGAGAGAGGCGGACTGGTTCAAGATCATCCAGATCATGGCTTCGTGCCTAAGGAGGGACTCAAGAGTCTTGAATCTTGTTTTTAAACCACCCAAATACTCTCATTCGTTCGGTGCTCCTCGAAATGAATTCCTCGTCCTCGTCCAGAAGAAGGCAGAATAAAAGAATTGGAAGGGATCTTTAAGGTCTTCTAGTTCAAGGCTGTGTTCAAGTAGGAGACCTGTATCAGTGATGGTGAATCTATGGCACGCGGAGCCATGTTGGAGGGCCCATGTCAGTTCCAGTGCGCATGCATGCGCTATACCCAGCTGATTTTCAACCTTGGGGAAGGCCGTTTCACCCTCCGGAAGTTTCGGGGATGTGCAAACAGTGTGTCCAAACACACTTGGCCAGTAAAGAATTCTATTCTATTCTATTCTATTCTATTCTATTCCTATTTATCTAATCTATTCTATTTCCTATTTATTTCCTATATTCTATTCTATTCTATTCTATTCCTATTTATCTACTCTATTCTATTTCCTATTTCCCATTTCATATTTATTTTCCATTCTATTCCTATTCCTATTCCTTTCTATTCTATTCTATTCTATAATTTTTGAAGCCCACCCCTGGCTTCAGGGGTGACAAGACAAACTTTGCTCAAGGCTCATTTTTCCTTGGGACAAGTTTGAAAGGAATGTTTTTTTAAAAAAACCACCGTTGATGCGGTAAAGCTAATTGTCCATTTTTAAAAATAGAAAACCAGGCTAATTTCTCTCCGGAATGTCTCCGAGGATGCCAACTTGAGCTGTTGAAATTGCTCTCCAGAGGGGAATTCTCTGGACGAGAATGCCGAAGATACATTGAGGATTGCATCGCGACTTTCCTCGATTCGCAGTGTGCGGTTTGCGTTAGACAAACCTCTTTGCGTTGGGGGTAAACAAAGCAAGACGGATGGATAAATCCATAAACGCTGTACGAGAGACAAGGCAGCCAACTGTCATGTAGGCATTCGAACATCTGATAACGAGACAGTGAACGCGGTAATTAAGTGACTTTGTGCTTGGTATAATACCGTTAGGTTGCATCTCACTCCTCCTAAATAGAATTAATTATGAGTTAATTAAAAAGCCCTCCTGTCTCTCATTCAGACACACACACAAACACAACTTAAATCCTGCCCGGCTTGACAAGAATGTATTTAGGCGTTCGGCGGATCGCCATCAATCTTGGCTCAGATTAAGGGGAAAATTGATTACAGTTCTAATACTTATTGAACACTTATAACAGATGCTTACCTCTCTCTCCAAGCCAAGCGTAATTAAAATCATAAATCCGTGCTTATTTGGACGACAGTGCGTGCAAGGAAACGAAGGTGTAAATAACCGGGACGTTTTTGCCCCCCCCCTGCTAAACTGTGTCATTGGGAATGGGGGGTCCTAATCCTCATAGGCTGTGGTTTACTTGCTGGGCTTAACCCAATCGATTGTGACCTCATTCACACAATGTGTCAAGCTTGGTTGGGTTTAAGGGGGTCCTGATGTCCTGTGGGAATCTCTCCCGTTTAGGGAAGATTCAATGTGGGGCGCCAATAAAGGAACGTGTTTTATTCAAGAGAAAAATTAAAGGTATGATACGAACCCAAGCCCTCTCTTTCTGGCCCCCACTTCTTATTTTCATGTGTAAGCGGTGCACAAAACAAAGTTAATTGAGATTAATTGGCTAGCAGCCATGTTCGGGAGTCTCCAGCAAATCAAATCAAATAAAATTCACTTCCTTCCTTCATTCCTTTGTTCCTTTGTTCCTTTGTTCCTTTGTTCCTTTGTTCCTTCGTTCCTTCGTTCCTTCGTTCCTTCGTTCCTTCCTCCTTCCTTCCTTCCTTCCTTCCTTCCTTCTTTCCTTCCTTCCTTCTTTCCCTCTCCTTCTTTCCTTCTTTCCTTCCTTCCTTCCTTCCTTCCTTCCATCTTCCTTCCCTCCATCCCTTCTCTCAATTCCTTCCTCCTCTCCCTCCCCTTCACTCAATTCCTTCCTCCCCTCCCTCCCTATCCCTTCTTTCCTTCCACCCTCCTTCACTTCTCTCAATTCCTTCCCCCTCCCCTCCCTTCTATCCCTTCTTCCCTCCGTTCTCTCAATTCCTTCCTCCTCCTGTACCTCTTCTATGCCTTCTTTCCTTCCACCCTCCCTCACTTCTCTCAATTCCTTCCTCCCTGCTTCCCCTCCCTCCTATCCCTTCTTTCCTTTCAATTCCTTCCTCCTCCCCTCCCTCCCCCTTCACCCAATTCCTTCCTTCCTTTCCGCCCTCTCTTCCCTCCTTCCCTTCTTCCTATCCTGTCTTTCCTTCCTTCTTCCCTCCTTCACTTCTCTCAATTCAAGATTTTTTTGCCTCTTCTCAAGAACCACTTTCCACTTACAAACCCGAGCCTCCGACACTGTAACTGGAAAAGGCAGGGAGAAGCCTCCATGGGGCCTCTCTAGAAATAATCTGGGAGGAAACAGGGCCGGAAAAGGCGGGGAGAATCCTCCGTGGTGCCTCTCTAGGAATCTCCTGGGAGGAAACAGGTCCTCCACCCTCCCTGTGGTTTCCCCAATCGCAAGCATTATTTGCTTTTACATTGATTCCTATGGGAAAAATTGCTTCTTCTTACAAACTTTTCTACTTAAGAACCTGCTCATGGAACGAATTAAGTTCGTAAGTAGAGGTACCACTGAACTTTAAAAGGACATCTACAATATTAATAAAAGTATAAAACACCTTAATCAGTCATCCACATTCATCCAATTCAATCATTCATAATATCATCACTCACGGCCCCCATTATTATTATTATTTATTATTATTTGTTAGATTTGTATGCCGCCCCTCTCCGGAGACCCGGCCAGCAGAGGTAGGTCTTCATCACTTTACGAAAAAGACCAGAAGGTAGGCGTTGGTACGTATCTCTGGAGGGAGTTCGTTCCAGAGGGCTGGGGCCACCACAGAGAAGGCTCTTCCCCTAGGCCTCGCCAGACGACATTGTCTGGCTGATGGGACCTGGAGAAGGCCAACTGTGGGACCTAACCAGCCACTGGGATACATGAGGCAGAAGACATGGTCTAGCCATCCCTGCGTTCTTTTACCCAGATCTCTGACCTTGTTTCTCCTGCGTTGAATTTAGAGACAGGATTAAGACAGAAACGAGGAGGAATGGCAGGGGAATAAATTATAGCGTGTTATTGAGGTAGCAGTTAGCACTGACACCGAAAGTAGCATCCTAAAAAAAGGAGAAAGCAATAGGAGTGGCCTTGAGTGTCAAGAAGAACAAAAGGCCTCGGAGAAGAGAACAGGGACGTGAAAAGCAAAAGGTCTCCATATTCGGGGAGGGGGGGCATTTAACGGAGGATGACTTGTTAAAACAGAGAGGCTGAGAAGAGACCTTGGATCAAGATAAGAGCAGCATATATTAAGGAAAATCGGCAGCGTAGGACAGAGGTTTTCTGGTAACCACAGATTGATCTGTTTATTTATTTTTCAAGAGTTGACTTATGCACGCCCCTTACTGACCTCTTAGGAATTGGGTGACATCAACAGTGGATAGTCTAAGGATAAAAGTTTTGGGGGTTTGGTGATGAAACAGCAGAGTCAGGTAGCGAGTTCCATGCATTACCCTGGGGGGAGAATCACTGCCCCTCTCAGAGAAGGTTCGCAACTTGGGCGTCCTCCTTGATCCACAGCTCACATTAGAGAAACATCTTTCAGCTGTGGCGAGGGGGACGTTCGCCCAGGTTCGCCTTGTGCACCAGTTGCGGCCCTACTTGGACCGGGAGTCACTGCTCACAGTCACTCATGCCCTCATCATCTCGAGGCTTGACTACTGTAACGCTCTCTACATGGGGCTACCTTTGAAAAATGTTCGGAAACTTCAGATCGTGCAGAATGCAGCTGCGAGAGCAATCGTGGGCTTTCCCAAATATGCCCATGTTACACCAACACTCCGCAGTCTGCATTGGTTGCTGATCAATTTCCGGTCACAATTCAAAGTGTTGGTTATGACCTATAAAGCCCTTCATGGCACCGGACCAGATTACCTCAGGGACCGCCTTCTGCTGCACGAATCCCAGCAACCAGTTAGGTCCCACAGAGTGGATCTTCTCCGGGTCCCGTCAACTAAACAATGTCGCCTGGCGAGACCCAGGGGAAGAGCCTTCTCTGTGGCGGCCCTGGCCCTCTGGAACCAACTCCCCCCAGAGATTAGAACTGCCCCCACCCTCCTTGCCTTTCGTAAACAACTGAAAACCCACCTCTGCCGCCAGGCATGGGGGAATTGAGATCCTCTTTCCCCCTAGGCCTTTACAATTCTATGCATGGTATGTATGCATGTATGTTTGGTTTTTATATTAATGGATTTTTAATAATTTCTAACATAGAAACATAGAAGTCTGACGGCAGAAAAAGACCTCATGGTCCATCTAGTCTGCCCTTATACTATTTTCTGTATTTTATCTTAGGATGGATATATGTTTATCCCAGGCATGTTTAAATTCAGTTACTGTGGATTTATCTACCACATCTGCTGGAAGTTTGTTCCAAGGATCTACTACTCTTTCAGTAAAATAATATTTTCTCATGTTGCTTTTGATCTTTCCCCCAACTAACTTCAGATTGTGTCCCCTTGTTCTTGTGTTCACTTTCCTATTAAAAACACTTCACTCCTGGACCTTATTTAACCCTTTAATATATTTAAATGTTTCGATCATGTCCCCTCTTTTCCTTCTGTCCTCCAGACTATACAGATTGAGTTCATTAAGTCTTTCCTGATACGTTTTATGCTTAAGACCTTCCACCATTCTTGTAGCCCGTCTTTGGACCCGTTCAATTGTGTCAATATCTTCTAATATCAGATTACTATTGTACACTGTTTTATTGTCGCTGTTAGCCGCCCCAAGTCTCCGGAGAGGGGCGGCATACAAATCCAATAAATAAATAAATAAATGAATGAATGAATGAATAAATGAATAAATAAATAAATAAATAAATAAACAAACAAACTACTTGGTTACTAAAGTTGCATTTCCTGCAGTCAAGTTTGAAATGGTTTACTTTAAGTTTGTATCTGTTGTGTGCCCTGTGAATTTTTGCTGTTGAAGCTGAAGTAATCATTGACAGGAAGGACCTTATCAATCAATGACTACTTCAGCATCAACCACAACAATTCACAGGGCAGGAAGGACCTTATATGAAACTGATTTGCGACAACAGACAGGACGGTGGGACAAAGTAAAACGATATATATGGTGAGTAGAATCCGAGACCTCTCCAGATTCCGAAGAGGTCAGTAAGGGGCGAGTACAAGTGCACTAGAGTGCCTTCCGTCCCCTGTCCTATTGCTCTCCTATATCTCCTATTCCTTTCTTCTATTCCTATATCTCTTCTTCTATTCTTTCATTGATATGTTCTATTACTATACCTTCTTTTCTATTATTTCTTAGATATATTTTACTATGAGTATCTCCTCTATAATCTTCACCATGTATTTTACTATGTGTATATAGATATATACCCACTAAAACCATCATTGTGTATTGGACAAAATAAATAAATAAATAAAATAAGAAACAAGTTGGAATCACTTTATAATAAACAGATACTTTGCTCTTGGGTTAAAATGGTTTGGACAAGAAACACCCCCGATTTGGTGATGGGGTATGAATGTTTGTCTGGTGGTGGGCACAATTCACAAAGCACTTGTTTTATGTTGTGTGTGTGTCTATATTGTAAAAAATCAATAGAAATATTTTTTTAAAAAAAAAGACAGGAAGGACCTTATAGCAGATGATTTTATGGGCTACGCTTAGGTCGTGTTTAAGGCAACGTAGTTCTAAGCTTTCTAAACCTAGGATTGTAAGTCCAGTTGCGTAAAGTATTCTGTTGCAAGTGGAGGAGTGGAGGGCTCTTCTCGTAAAGTATCTCTGGACATTTTCTAGGGTGTTTATGTCTGAAATGCAGTGTTGGTTCCAGACAGATGAGTAGTATTCAAGGATTGGTCTGGTGAATGTTTTGTATGCTCTGGTTAATAGCATGACATTACCGGAGAAGAAACTACGTAGGATTAGGTTAACAACTCTTGAAGCCTTTTTGGTGATGTTGCAGTGGGCTTTGGCACTTAGGTCATTGGGTAGGAGTATTCCAAGGTATTCAACCGACTGGCAAACCAGTAGTAGCTGCCTGCCGGTTGGCCTGCCCACCCGCCCATCCACCCCAGCACTATGCCGTCCTATTTAGCCAAGTTTTCCAAGCCGTGCACATGCCTGCTAGCCATGCGTGGGAGAAAATCGCATGCTCAATTATCACCAATAGCTGTGCGAGTGTATCTACACTGCTCAAAAAAATAAAGGGAACACTTAAACAACAGAATATAACTCCAGGTTGTTGTGGTTAGCTCTGCCCCAGCTCCTGCCCCAAGGACTGTGGATGTGGGGAAGACATCCACATGCTGCAGGCCTGTTTTGCCCCCGGTGGAATCTGCTGATGAAGGCTCCTCTGACCAAGAGGACATGAGTGACAGGGAGGAGGAGAGTGTGGCCGACAGCTCAGAAGGAGATCAATTATCTAGCTCCTCCTTGGATTCGGAACAAGAATTAATGATACAGCCACGCATGCGGAGAGCGATGCATAGGCAACAACAACTGAGAGATTATTATCAAAGAAAATGAGGCCACCTGTGGTTGGGTGGGGCTGTGGTCATTAGTGAGGCTGCTATAAATAGCAGCCTGTGGGTTTGGCCATTGTGGAGGATTATCTGATCGTTGTGTTTCGTGCCTGCTTTGCTGCGTTTGACCTTTTGTGTGCTGATTTTTCCCCGCTTTGAAACTAAACCAGAGCAAAGTGTGTTTCACTTTGTGAAAGAAGAAGGACTGTGAATTGCCTCACAGCTGCAAGCTAAGTATCACAGAACTGATAAGGGACTTGTACAAATTACCAGTTTGTTTGGAGACAAGTGCTCTTTGCTATACAAAAAGAGGGCTTGGTTTAAGTGAATTTTCAGTATAAACAACATTGTTTTGAATTTTCAAACGTGTGTGTGTCTGAAATTGTATCTGTGCATTTTTGGGAGGATTCTACCAGAGAGCTCGACAGAACACAAGTCAATCAAACTTCTGTGAAACCAAACTGTCCACTTAGGAAGCAACACTGATTGACCATCAATTTCACCTGCTGTTGTGCACATTCAACTTTGTACAGAACAAAGGATTCAAGGAGAACATTTCATTCATTCAGATCTAGGATGTGTTATTTGAGTGTGCCCTTTATTTTTTTGAGCAGTATATAATTCGAGCATTAAAAGGAATAGGACTAGGAAATTTCATTTCCTTTTGTTGATGAAAAAAGGAAAAAGCTTTCGCCCCACCGATAATGAAGTGACGAGCGTTCAGGAAATGCAGAGAGAAGGAGACTTTTTAGGACAGGGGAGGGGAAAAAACTGACTCGGCATCTGCTACAATTATTAAATGGCTGGTAAGGATGCTTGGCAGGAGGCCATGACAAAAATAGGTTGGCACTGAGAGGATTTGGTTTATAAACTCTCAAGAGGAGAAATTGTTATTTCCCTCCCTCCTTTAACACCAGTGTATAGAAGAGGATGGAAGAAAAATTTGGGGAAACTGTTCGATGAAACTGTTTCACATTTTTGAGCAAGAGAGGGCATAGCAGGTATTATTATTATTATTATTATTATTATTATTATTTATTGGATTTGTATGCCGCCCCTCTCCGCAGACTCGGGGCGGCTAACAACAATGATAAAAAACAACATGTAACAATCCAATTTAATAAAACAACTAAAAACCCTTATTATAAAAACCAAACATACACACAAACATACATAGAAACATAGAAACATAGAAGTCTGACGGCAGAAAAAGACCTCATGGTCCATCTAGTCTGCCCTTATACTGTTTTCTGTATTTTATCTTAGGATGGATCTATGTTTATCCCAGGCATGTTTAAATTCAGTTACTGTGGATTTATCTAACACGTCTGCTGGAAGTTTGTTCCAAGGATCTACTACTCTTTCAGTAAAATAATATTTTCTCATGTTGCTTTTGATCTTTCCCCCAACTAACCTCAGATTGTGTCCCCTTGTTCTTGTGTTCACTTTCCTATTAAAAACACTTCCCTCCTGGACCTTATTTAACCCTTTAATATATTTAAATGTTTCGATCATGTCCCCCCTTTTCCTTCTGTCCTCCAGACTATACAGATTGAGTACGTTAAGTCTTTCCTGATACGTTTTATGCTTAAGACCTTCGTACCATACATAACTTGTAATGGCCTAGGGGAAGGAATATCCTAACTCCCCCATGCCTGGCGACAAAGGTGGGTCTTGAGTAATTTGCGAAAGACAAGGAGGGTGGGGGCCGTTCTAATCTCTGGGGAGAGTTGATTCCAGAGGGCCGGGGCCGCCACAGAGAAGGCTCTTCCCCTGGGGCCCGCCAAACGACATTGTTTGGTCGACGGGACCCGGAGAAGGCCAACTCTGTGGGACCTTATCGGCTGCTGGGATTCGTGCTGTAGAAGGCGGTTCCGGATGTATTCTGGCCCAATGCCATGTAGGGCTTTAAAGGTCATTACCTTAAGGTAGTCCTTATTTATGACCACAATTGAACCCCCAAATCTATGCTACCAAGTGAAAGATTTGAGAAGTGTCCCCCTTTTACAATGTTTCTTGTTGCAGTTGGTAATTTAATCACTGCTGTTCTTCGGTCGTTATGTGAATCTAACTTCCTCTTTGACTTAGAAACATAGAATCATAGAAGATTGACAGCAGAAAAAGACCTCCCGATCCATCTAGTCTGCCCTTATACTATTTCCTGTATTTTATCTTAGGATGGATCTATGTTTATCCCAGGCATGTTTAAATGTGTCTACATTTTATATGTGTTTGTTTATGTTTTATGCTCCCAAAAAAAATTCAATAATTTTTTTAAAAAAAATAGTTGTCCAAAAGTTGTTTTTCTCCCACCCTTCCCAAAAGGCAACTGGACTTTCTGGTTTTTCTTTGAAGAGGTTTTGCTTCTCATTTAAGAAGCTTCCTCAGCTTCTCTCAGAAGCTTCTTCAGTGTCTCTCAGAACTTGAAGAAGCTTCTCGAGTGAGAAGCGAAACCTCTTCAAAGAAAAAACAGAAGTTCAGTTGCCTCTGAGATAACCAGGACCTGAATGATTCAGAATTTCCATAGACATTGACCTGTATTATCTTCTTCTTCTTCTTCTTCTTCTTCTTCTTCTTCTTCTTCTTCTTCTTCTTCTTCTTCTTCTTCTTTTTCTTCTTCCTCTTCCTCTTCTTCCTCGTTGTCCTCCTCCTCCTTTTCTTCTTCTTCTTCTTCTTCTTTTTCTTCCTCTTCTTCCACTTCTTCCTTGTCATCGTCCTTCTCTTCCTCTAATAATTCTTCTTCTTCTTCTTCTTCTTCTTCTTCTTCTTCTTCTTCTTCTTCTTCTTCTTCCTCTTCTTCCTCATCATCGTCCTTCTCTTCCTCTAATAATAATAATAATAATAATAATAATAATAATAATAATAATAATAATTCTTCTTCTTCTTCTTCTTCTTTTTCTTCGTCCTCTTCTTCCTTGTCCTCTTCTTCCTCTAATTCTTCTTCTTCTTCTTCTTCTTCTTCTTCTTCTTCTTCTTCTTCTTCTTCTTCTTCTTCTCCTCCTCCTCCTCCTCCTCCTCCTCCTCCTCCTTTTAACAACCCTACAATCCCTTGTGGGATGGAGTCTAGGCCACCGAATGGCCACACCGTGATTATATTTGTTGCTTCAAAAGGCTGGAAGTCCATCAGGTTGCAAGAAATATATTGCATTTCCATGTGTTCGAGTGAATATCGCCTCTTTCTACATTCTTCTCCTGCTTAAGAAACCCAGGGTTGAATTTAGATGTAACGATGCCTTTATAGAGTCACCAATGTTGGATGACAAGGTGTCCCTATCCATCTTGATGGAAATTTCTTGTCGCTGCACTTGTGAGAATAAAAGCCGTCTCTTTCGTTCTGCTGCAAAACAGAGCGAATATCAAAAGAAACATGACACTGATGTGATCCTTTAAGCATATACAAAACGAGGCAGAGAATTATTTGAATTTTAATATCTACCCAATATCCCTTTGTTGTATTTGGGGTAAGGAGAGAAAAAATGTTGCGTGAAGGTTGCGGTTTTAATACAGACGCTTTACCGATGCTGGATAAAGTTCCATGCAAAGGGATTATGGTTTACGTTCTTATGTTTTACTCTGTTCCCCCCCAACTGTATCACAATCTTAACTGGTTCAAAAGCTGGCTACGTCTGGGTTAGAGAAATGCTTCAAATCACAACACACACAAAAAGACACAAATGTTATATGGCAATAATTAAGAAATTCAGGAGAATTAAGGAAAGTGAGGACAATTAAGCAACGGAACAGCTGGCCACCAGAAATTGTGGGGGCTCAGTCACTGGAGGTTTTTAAAAAGAGATTAGACAGTCTGTTATTTGAAATGGTATAGGTTCTCTTGCTTCGGAGAGGGGCGGCATACAAATCTAATAAATTATTATTATTATTATTATTATTATTATTATTATTATTGAGTGGGGGGCTGGACTAGAAGACCTCCAAGGTCCCTTCCAACTCTCCTCTCCTCTCCTCTCCTCTCCTCTCCTCTCCTCTCCCCTCCCCTCCCCTCCCCTCCCCTCCCCTCCCCTCCCCTTCCATTAAAGGAAACCAGTAATGATTTTGTGTGTGGGTTTGATCCGCATCTGTTTGAATAGCTCCCTTCACAAGTGTCTCTTAACAACAGCAACTTTGGGCTCAGCTGTGGTCATAAATCAGGGACTACCCGTGCACTACTTTCAAGCGCCTCTTAGCATGCCTTCATTCTTTCTACCAAAGGATAAATCAGTACAGTGGCACCTCGACTTACGAACTTAATTCATTCCGTGACCAGGTTCTTAAGTAGATAAGTTTGTAAGAAGGAGCAGTTTTTCCATAGGGATCAATGTAAAAGCAAATAATGCGTGCGATTGGGGAAACCACAGGGAGGGTGGAGGCCCTGTTTCCTCCCAGGAGACTCCTAGAGAGGCCCCACGGAGGTTTCCCCCTGCCTTTTCCGGCCTTGTTTCCTCCCAGGAGATTCCTAGAGAGGCCCCACAGAGGCTTCTCCCCGCCTTTTCCAGCCCTGTTTCCTCCCAGGAGATTCCTAGAGAGGCCCCACGGAGGCTTCTCCCTGCCTTTTCTGGCCCTGTTTCCTCCCAGGCCCCACGGAGGCTTCTCCCCACCTTTTCCGGTTATAGTTTCAGAGGCTCAGGTTTGTAAGTGGAAAATGGTTCTTAAGAAGAGGCAATTTTTTTTGAACACCCGGTTCTTATCTAGCAAAGTTCGTAAGTAGAGGCGTTCTTAGGTAGAGGTACCACTGTACTAGCAAACTGACATATAGTCAGCACAATATCTCTTGTCGATAATTTTCTGGTCCTTATTGCTGGACGCTTGGCAGGGCTGGGAGTCCTTCAAGATATCTGGAGAGCCCAAACTTTATTGCCAGCTTTTTTGAAAGTTGCTACGGACGAGTGCCTATTTTATTGCCTTTCCTGCCTCGTGCAAAGCTCTCTTAATAGCCCCGGGCATGAGGCGCTCGAACACTGACATTTTAAAAGCTGTTTTGACCTGCTGTTTTAATTTTTATCTCTCTTAATTGCATTGTGTTTTTAACTTCAGCCTCTGCCCGAGCTCTCCGGCTAAATTTTTACCCTCCAGTTGAGTAGAATCTTTGCAGGGGTTTGTTAATAATTCTATACGAGTCTCTTGGCTTTTAAAAAGGATGATATTAGAAGCTTTGGGGTTTTTTTATTCTTCACGTTGGAACCCTGGAACAACTAACAAGGGGTGGAGAAGTGAGTAGAGAAATAGCAACACTGGGTTGAGTTTAATCAACCGGTTAAGCTATAATTTACACATTATAGTAGCTCGGTTCACACTTAAGATGAAAGGCAGCAGGACACACATTGAAGTAACCATCCTTAACCATGGCTAACTGAATGAAGCACAATTGACTGGGTTAGCTGGGCTTACAGATTACCAAAGTAGGAAGGGATCATGTAGGTGATCTAGTCCAACCCCCTCACAAGCAAGGGATTCATTTCTGACAGATGGCAGTTCAGTCTCTTCTTGAGAGCTTCCAGTGATGAAGCTTCCACAACTTCTGAAGGCAACTTCTGTTCCATTGGTTAAGAACATATTGCACTGGCAGTTCTGTGTTAGCAAAAACTTCAGAAGAGAAGGATTTAGGGGTAGTGATTTCTGACAGTCTCAAAATGGGTGAGCAGTGTGGTCGGGCAGTAGGAAAAACTAGTAGGATGCTTGGCTGCATAGCTAGAGGTATAACAAGCAGGAAGAGGGAGATTGTGATCCTCTTATATAGAGCGCTGGTGAGACCACATTTGGAATACTGTGTCCAGTTCTGGAGACCTCACCTACAAAAAGATATTGACAAAATTGAACAGGTCCAAAGACGGGCTACAAGAATAGTGGAAGGTCTTAAGCATAAAACGTATCAGGAAAGACTTCATAAACTCCATCTGTATAGTCTGGAGGACAGAAGGAAAAGGGGGGACATGTTAAAGAGTTAAATAAGGTCCAGGGGGGAAGTGTTTTTAATAGGAAAGTGAACCCAAGAACAAGGGGACACAATCTGAAGTTAGTTGGGGGAAAGATCAAAAGCAACGTGAGAAAATATTATTTCACTGAAAGAGTAGTAGATCCTTGGAACAGACTTCCAGCAGACGTGGTTGGTAAATCCACAGTAACTGAATTTAAACATGCCTGGGATAAACGTAGATCCACTGTAAGATGAAATACAGGAAATAGTATAAGGGCAGACTAGATGGACCATGAGGTCTTTTTCTGCTGGCAGTCTTCTATGTTTCTATAAGAACGTAACAAGAGCCCTGCTGAATCAGGCCAAAGCCCATCGAGTCCAGCATTCTGTGTCACACAGTGGCTCACCAATTGTCCATGGGGATCTTGAGCAGAAAGAGAAGGCAAGACCCTCCCTTTCCCTTGACCCCCAACAAAAGGGACCCAAGGGAATCCTGCCTGCCTCAACCAACATAGAGGCGGCACATGGACATCCGTTTCAATAACCACCGATACACTTGGCATCCATGAATCTGTCTAATCCTGCCTTGAAGGCTGACAGCTGTCACGACCTCTTCTAGAAGTGAATTCCATAAACCAACGACCCTCTGGGTGAAGAAATATTTCCCTTGATTTGTCCTCACTTTCTTACTTTCTTTCTAGTTTGAAGCTTTCCTTGGTCAATTTCCAGACCCATCCTCGAATACAGCTCATCTGTTTGGAACCCATATCGCATCTCAGACATTAACACCCTTGAAAATGTCCAAAGATACTTCACCAGAAGAGCCCTTCACTCCTCCACTCGAAATAGAATCCCCTACGAGACTAGACTTACAATCCTGGGCCTTGAAAGCTTAGAACTAAGACGCCTTAAACATGATCTAAGTATTGCCCACAAGATCATATGCTGCAACGTCCTGCCTGTCGGCAGCTACTTCAGCTTCAACCACAACAACACAAGAGCACACAACAGATTTAAACTTAATATTAACCGCTCCAAACTTGACTGTAAAAAATATGACTTCAGTAACCGAGTTGTCGAAGCGTGGAACTCATTACCGGACTCCATAGTGTCATCCCCAAACCCCCAACACTTTACCCTTAGATTATCCACGGTTGACCTCTCCAGATTCCTAAGAGGTCAGTAAGGGGCGAGTACAAGTGCACTAGAGTGCCTTCCGTCCCCTGTCCTATTGCTCTCCTATATCTCCTATTCCTTTCTTCTATTCCTATATCTCTTCTTCTATTCTTTGATTGATATGTTCTATTACTATATCTTCTTTTCTATTCTTTCATAGATATATTTTACTATGAGTATCTCCTCTATAACCTTCATCATGTATTTTATTGTGTGTGTGTGTATATATATATATACCCACTAAAACTCTCATTGTGTATTGGACAAAATAAAGAAATGAATGAATAAATAAATAAATTAATTAATTAATTAATTTAAAAAAATTCCATTAATGATTCCTTGCCCTGCCCTCAGGAGTCTTGGAAAATAGCTTGACCCCCCCTTTCTATGGCAGCCCCTCAAATATTGGAAGACTGCTGTCATGTCTCCCCTGGTCCTTCTCTTCACTAGACCAGCCATGTCCAGTTCCTGCAACCGTTTTTCATATATTTTAGTCTCCAGGCCTTTGATCAGATTAGATAGATTCAGCTTAACAGAGTTGGCAGGGACGCTGTTGGTCATCTACTCCAACCTCCCACCCAAGCAGGAGACCGTACAACATTTTGGACAGATGTCAGTCCAGTCCCTTCTTGAAAGCTTCCAGGGGTGAAGCTCCCACAACTTCCATTCTATTGGTTGATGGTTCTTACGGTCAGAAAGATTCCTCCTTATTCCCAGCTTGAATCTCTCCTTGTTCAATTTCCATGCATTATTCCTTGTCCGGCCTTCGGGGGTCTTGGAAAATAGCTCGATCCTTCCTCTCTGTTGCAGACCCTCAAATACTGGAAGACTGCTATCCTGTCTCCCCTGCTCCTCTTCACTAGATTAGCCCGGCCCAGTTCCTGTTCTGCCTGACTGAAAATCAAACACACACGTGCTCTGTTAATCAGCAAACTTGTATTAAATAAACAAAAAAGGTTACTCAAAACAGTTCTTAGTGTCCAAAAACAATGAGAGTGCAAGGCTTACTTCAGCCGCATACAGAAACACAGGAAAAAACAAACAAAGACAACCTGGAATGAGCAAAGACGTTTCAGGAGACCTTTTGAATCTTTGAAGCAAACAACAAGTCCCAGAGTTTTCACCTCCCACTTGTCTGAAAAAGCTGGGTTGAAAACTCCAACGGCACGGAACAGAAACTTCAGAGCAGGAACCACAAATAACACAGATAAACAGCCACAGTTTGCCTTGGGCCTCTGTTCCCTTTTATCCCTTTAGCCCTCATTAAGGGAACCACACCCAGCCCTCACTATAAGAACCACACCCAGCCCAGGTGCTACTAGAATGACTTGTAATACTCCTTCAGTCGATCCCTTCTCTGCATAGCTCTTCTGCTACGCAGATCAATATATTGATCTGCAGAAGAATCCAGAGACGAAAGACTGTCTGAGGGACTGTATGTCAAATCCCCTGGGCTGTCTGCTGAATCCTGCTTACCAGTGGCCTCGTCCTCCTGGCTGTCTGCCACGTCTTCCTGGCTGTCAGCCAGGCTTTCGCATTCAGTGTGTGCCGCGTCTCTCCCATCTGTGGGAGCAACGGCTGGCCCAGGCCAAAACACAACAGTTCCTGCAACCGGTCATCATATGTTTGAGCCTCCGGTCCCCTAAGCCAGTGTTTCCCAACCTTGGCAACTTGAAGATATCTGGACTTCAACTCCCCGAATTCCCCAGCCAGCATTCGCTGCCTGGGGAATTCTGGGAGTTGAAGTCCAAATACCTTCAAGTTGCCAAGGTTGGGAAACACTGACCTAAGCATCCTTTGCACTTTTTTTCTAGAGTCTCAGCATCTTTTTGATAGTGTGGGTGACCAAAACCGGTTTACAAGCCACAGTGGGTGGGAACTGCATCACACCCACACTTTTGTCCTAAACTATAATTTATATTTAAAGGCACTGGTGATTTGCAACTCAGGAAGTTGCACCAAATCCAACTTATAAATTGGCATGTTGGTGAACCCCAGCTGGGGTTCAGATGAGACAGCCGGCTGTCATCCTCTGATTAAAAAAAAATCGCCCCGCAACTTGTCAAATTAGGAATGGCCAAGTCATCTTTGATGGATTGCCAGTTGTCACGAAGACGGCTGGCTGCTTGCTCCCTAAAAAAATAAAAATAAATAAACCAGGAGAAAAAAAGAGAGAGAGAGAACACATCTGGTCCTTCCTATTTTTGTTCTGACTAGCGTTCTACTCAAGCTTGTGTTCCTAGAGTGACCCTGTTTTGTGAGGCCTCTCTAGGACTTTGTATTGATAGATGCTTTGAGTTGAGTTTGAGTTTGCACAAGATGGCTCCATCAAGTAAGGCTGTTTTTAGACCAATCCTATCAAGAAGGTATTTGGGTTGAAAAATAATCTCTTTTCACACCTTGGCTGGGTGGGTTATGATACTTTTTAAGTCTGGTTAAAGACTTTGTTAAATGTTTTTTAAAAAAATATATTTATATTATTTACATAGAAGTACAATGGTATCTCTACCTACGAACGCTTCTACTTATGAAATTTTCTAGATAAGAACCAGGTGTTCAAGATTTTTTTGCCTCTTCTCAAGAACCATTTTCCACTTACAAACCTGAGCCTCCGAAACTGTAACTGGAAAAGGTGGGGAGAAGCCTCCATGGGGCCTCTCTAGGAATCTCCTGGGAGGAAACAGGGCCGGAAAAAGTGGGCAGAAGCTTCCGTGGGGCCTCTCTAGGAATCTTCTGGGAGGAAACAGGGCTGGAAAAAGTGGTGAGAAGCCTCCGTGGGGCTTCTCTAGGAATCTCCTGGAAGGAAACAGGGCCCAAAAAAGTGGGGAGAAGCCTCTGTGGATCCTCTCTAGGAATCTCCTGGAAGGAAACAGGGCCTCCACCCTCCCTGTGGTTTCTCCAATCGCACACATTATTTCCTTTTACATTGATTCCTATGGGAAAAAATTGCTTCTTCTTACAAACTTTTCTACTTAAGAACCCGGTCACGGAACAAATTAAGTTCATAAGTAGAGGTACCACTGTATATCTATTGGTTGATGGTGACCGTCCTGCCATAGAAACCAAACTGAAAGGCAAATAACATAAATGCAACGTACACAGTTATAATTAAACAATTATTTTTGACCAATGTATTCATTCTAATCCATATATAATATCTCACTTCAGGTCTACTTGACCTAAATTTTGTGTTCTGGCTCCCATCTCATGTTTCCAGCCGTTGATAAAATCTATTCTGTGATAGAATAGAATTGAATTATTGAATAAGCTACCACGATCATAAGTGTGAAAAATGGCCATAATTTCCTTTTTTTACATTGCCATGGTAACTTCAAATGGTCGGTAAAGGAATCGTTGTAAGTCAAGTCCTATTTATATTTCAATCAGCTTCATGTGACTCCCCATCCCACCTCCAGCCGATAACCCTAATTAACCTGGATCCAAATGTCCTCTCTAACTAATTCTTCTATGTTTATTTGGAAAATTTCATTTGGGAATGAACTAAAGGTGGACGGCTCTATAGAAAGAAGTCAAATTAAGTGCCCTTGTTTCGTTTTGTTTTTTAAAAATCCATTTGAAGGAGCAGAATCTCTCTTGGTGAATAATGTAGCTGTCTCTTGACTGCAAAGTATAATCATAGCGTTTATTTTCTTTAAAAAAAAAAGATATTTGAAAAATAATGTAAAGGTTACCCAACGGCTGGCTTTTATCTGGCCATTTAAAAACGAATGTATAAATCAAAGGGATCATTAAATATAATTTCATTTTACTCTATATTTGAAAGCCCGGAGGGTGTTTTAGGCCGATAGCCTTAATCTCTTAATTCATCTGGAAAAAAAAGGGTGACTTTTAATAAGTAACTTGATAAATAATGTAGGGCAAGTTACATTTAAACCGTAACTGTAACTGTTAAAGGAAAAC
Organism: Erythrolamprus reginae; assembly: GCF_031021105.1. NCBI lineage: Eukaryota > Metazoa > Chordata > Lepidosauria > Squamata > Dipsadidae > Erythrolamprus > Erythrolamprus reginae. The sequence continues at coordinate 53,310,311 of NC_091957.1, forward strand.
CGCGGAGCGTTTGAGCATTATTAAAATGGTGTACCGCAAAACTGCCATATTTTTTTTGCCTTTTCTTTTTAAAGTTGGCGATAAAGTCGTAGGCCACTCCCGAGGTCTATTAATTTGTCGGTAGTCCTTGACTTACAACCAGTGAAGGCTTCCCGTCTGCACCCGTCCATCGGTGTGAGATTTGGTTTCTGCCATACGCAGCAAGGAACATCTTAGGTGAGGATGTGCGCGCGAGTCAGATTTCGGTGATTTTTGCCGATATTTTTGCTCCCGCACATGCGCAGAAGCGAAAGATTGGTGAAAATCGCTGAAATCTCACTCTTATCTACGCACAAGATCTCACTTGTTGCGCATGTGCAGAAGCGAAATCTCATGTAGGTGCGCACAGGCGCATGTAGGGAGCATGCAGCCGTGCGCGCATCCCAAAAATTGCTACCGAAACATAGCAGAAGTGAAATTATTATTATTTTATTATTTATTGGATTTGTATGCCGCCCCTCTCCACAGACTCGGGGCGGCTAACAACAGTGGTAAAACAACATGAACAATCCAATTAATAAAAACAACTAAAAAACCCTTATTATAAAAAACCAAACATACACACAAACATACCATGCATAACTTGTAATAGCCTAGGGGGAAAGGATAACTTAACTCCCCCATGCCTGGCGACAAAGGTGGGTCTTAAATAATTTGCGAAAAACAAGGAAGGTGGGGGCCATTCTAATCTCTGGGGGGAGTTGATTCCAGAGGGCCGGGGCTGCCACAGAGAAGGCTCTTCCCCTGGGGCCTGCCAAACGACATTGTTTGGTCGATGGGACCCGTAGAAGGCCAACTCTGTGGGACCTTATCGGCCGCTGGGATTCGTGCAGTAGAAGGCAGTTCCGGATGTATTCTGGCCCAATGCCATGTAGGGCTTTAAAGGTCATTACCAACACTTCTCAAATCTCATGTAGTTGCACACAGGCGCATGTCGGGAGCATTCAGCCGTGCGTGCATCCCAAAAATCACTACCAAAACATAGCACCTTTCTGTTCCGGTAGCAGTCCATCACTGCTTACAATGACAACGGAGCCATAAATTTTCTGTTGGTAAGACAGAGAGTTGTTAAGCGCCTTTTGACTAAGGTGGGTTCCTCCTGGTTTGGACCGGATCGGCCGATCCGATAGTGACCTGCTGATGAGATCACTGCTGGTGCCAGTCCAAGCATTAAAAATGGGCTGTTCTGTTTCTTTTCCACCACCACCTGTTCAGTCTGCCTCTAAAGTTTTGAGTTTGCCCATTCATTGCATGCAAGTGAACAGAAATAACATCCCAGGAATTTTGTTTTTTTAATGAATCATAATAAATCTAGTGGTTTTTTTAAAAAAGCCTTCTAGCTTGATTTTGAGTGATAGGCCCACCTGTTCGTCAAGATATTTTTTCGGATGGCAAACAACAACGAGGGTGACAACATAAGCATATGATTCCCCCATAATCCATAAGATACGTGCATTGCGGCGAGTTCCTAGCATCATAAATATGGTTTGGAGTCTCGACATGTTATGCAAAGAGAAGAGCAGTCGACATACACAAAGCAGCATACTAGTCCTCAGTTTTTGCTACCCTGTGATTAAAAATAAACAAATAAATAAAACCCACAGAAAATTTCACAAAGGGTGATGATAACCCGCAAGACGCCTTTGACACCATGTGTAGGATTTGCTACTCCTCCAGAGATACAACTGGTGTGGAATTTGGGGCTATTGTTGCACACTCGGCTTTTGTTGAAGGAGCAGGTGGCAGCTGCAGCTGTGTGTGTGTGTGTGAGTACATAAACCTTTGCAAGAATCCATTTTGGGGTTCAAAGAAGGGGTATGAAAGACAGGCTACGAAAATGGTGGGAGGTCTTAAGCATAAAACTTATCAAGAAAGACTTAATGAACTGTATAGTCTGGAGGACAGAAGGAAAAGGGGGACGCGATCGAAACATTTAAATATGTTAAATGATTAAATAAGGTTCAGGAGGGGAGTGTTTTTAATAGGAAAGTGAACACAAGAAAAAGGGGACACAATCTGAGGTTAGTTGGGGGGAAAGATCAGAAGCAACGTGAGAAAATATTATTTTACCGAAAGAGGAGTAGATGCTTGGAAAAAACTTCCAGCAGACATGGTTGTTAAATCCACAGGAACTGAATTTAAACATGCCTGGCATAAACATAGATCCATCCTAAGATAAAATACAGGAAATAGTATAAGGGCAGACTAGATGGACCATGAGGTCTTTTTCTGCCGTCAGTCTTCTATGTTTCTGTGTTTCTAACTGGGCTTCTTCCTTGTCTTGTCTTGTTCAGAAGATTGTAAAAGGTGATCAAATGACCCTGAGATACTTCCAAGGTCATAAAAATGAGTCCATTGCCAATGGTCTGAATTTTGACCCCACGGCCATGGGGATGCATGGCCGTGTTCTGTCGAGCTCTCTGGTAGAATCCTCCCAAAAATGCACAGATACAATTTCAGACACACACACGTTTGAAAAGTCAAAACAATGTTTTCTTTGATAATAATCTCTCAATTGTTGCTGCCTATGCATCGGTCTCCGCATGCGTGGCTGTATCATTAACTCTTGTTCTGAATCCAAGGAGGAGCTAGATAATTGATCTCCTTCTGAGCTGTCTGCTACACTCTCCTCCTCCCTGTCACTCATGTCTTCTTGGTCAGAGGAGCCTTCATCATCAGATTCCACTGGGAGCAAAATAGGCCTGCACCATGTGGATGTCTCCCCCACATCCACAGTCCTTGGGGCAGGAGCTGGGCCAGAGCTAACCACAACAGGTAGTAAGTGTGAAAAATGGCCACGAGTCGCTTTTTTCACTGATGTTGTAGCTTTCAATGGTCGCTAAACGAAGCGTTGTACATTTTGTATCTTTTTTCCCCTTTCTGAACAAATGCATTGAAAAAGAAAACGCATGGAAAAAACTGTTGGAAATTGGCCCTTTTTTTCTCTTGCCCTAGTTATAAAGTAAATAATTTCCTTAGATTGCTTCCTGCCCTTTAGTGCTAAATAAACTTTATTTTTATTTTTTTTAAAAAAAGCTTATGTTTAATAGAATTGTGGAGTCCTGCTTGGGGGATGGCCTGGAAGAAAAATGAATTTTTAATCTCTTGGTTCACCTTCAGCCTTCATTGACTCTTATTGTCTTAATTTAACTTAATTGCTTAAAGTTTAGCGATGGGAGAAGGACTCGAGGGCAGCATGGCTGGTCTGAGCTTCGGGCATCAACGGGCTTTAGTCTAGTTTGAAATAGGATAGAATAGGAATAGGACATAGACACAACAAAAATAGAGGATAGAATAGAATAGAATTAGAAGAGAAGAGTAGAAAATTAGAATTAGAATAAGAATAGAGTAAGAATAGAATAGAATTAGAATAGAATAGAATTAGAATAGAATTAGAATAGAATTAGAATAGAATTAGAATAGAATTAGAATAGAATTAGAATAGAATTAGAATAGAATAGAATTAGAAGAGAATAGAATAGAATTAGAATTAGAATATAATTAGAATATAATTATTTTATAAGTTTTCTCACATTACTTCTGATCTTTCCCCAGCTATTTATCTATCTATCTATCTATCTATCTATCTATCTATCTATCTATCTATCTATCTATCTATCTATCTATCATCTATCTATCTATCATCTATCTATCTATCATCTATCTATCTATCTATCATCTATCTATCTATCTATCTATCTATCTATCTATCTATCTATCTATCTATCATCTATCTATCTATCTATCTATCTATCATCTATCTATCATCTATCATGTATCTCTATCTATCTATCTATCTATCATCTATCTATCTATCTATCATCTATCTATCTATCTATCTATCTATCTATCTATCTATCATCTATCTATCTATCTTTGTTTGTTTTGTCAAGTACACATTGGTGGTATACAAAAATATAATAATATTCATATACTGTACATTATAATAGTAAAAAAGAAACATTAGGGCAGGGGATGGAAGGCAGGCTTTTACACTTATGCACACCCCTTACTGTCCTCTTGGGAATCGGAAGAGGTCAACGGTGGATAGTCTAAGGGTAAAGTTTTGGGGGTTTGGTGAAGATACTACCAGAGTCTGGTAGTGAGTTCCATGCATCAACTACTCGGTTACTAAAGTCGTATTTCCTGCAGTTGAGTTTAGAGCGGTTGAAGTTTGTATCTGTTGTGTGCTCGTGTGTTGTTGTGGTTGAAGCTGAAGTAGTTGTTGACAGGAAGGATGTTGTAGTAGATGATTTTATGGACTATGCTTAGGTCGTGTTTAAGGCGACGTAGTTCTAAGCTTTCTAAACCTAGGATTGTAAGTCTAGTTGCGTAAAGTATTCTGTTGTGAGTGGAGGAGTGGAGGGCTCTCCTAGTAAAGTATCTCTGGACATTTTCTAGAGTGTTTATGTCTGAAATGCGGGTTCCAGACAGATGAGCTGTATTCGAGGATTGTGCCCCCCTTGTTTTGGGTTCACTTTCCTGAAGAAGTTGAAGAAGCTTCTTGGATTGAGAAGAGAAACGTCTTCAAAAGAAAAGAAAAAAAAACCCCCGAGAAAGTCCAAATTGCCTCCTGCAAAAAACACCTTTGGAAGTTGTGAACAACTTTATTTTTATTTATTTATTTATTTTATTTATTGGATTTGTATGCCGCCCCTCTCCGTAAACTTGTGCGGGGAAGGGAAAAAAAAATCCCGTGTCGGACCACTAGGAGGCGCTACCGCGTCGCGCTCTGCAGAGGTAAGTAAGGGAGGAAAAAAAATATGACATTTAAAAAATTATTATTATTATTATTATTACCTGGGTTATTTTTTCCCCCCTGGCGAATGGAAGGGGCGGGTGGGGAGCCGGCTTGGCCCAGAAAGGAGAGACCAGCCCCGCATGCCTGGGCAAGGCTCCTGGGCCCCCTGGGCTTGGCTCCGCGGAGCTGGGGCTGCAAAGCTCGCGGAAGAAGGGAAGGGAAGGCTGGGCTGAGCTGCAGCGCAACGCGGCGCTTGACCCCCGCTTGCCCGGGAGGAGGCGGGTGGGCAGAGTTGTCCGGAGGAGGGGTCTGCACGGGGCAGCGATTGGGGATCAAGAGAGGAGGAGACACCCCACCCCCAAAGGCAACTTTTAAGCGTTTGCAGGGGGGCAATTGAATTGACTGCAGCTCTTTCTTTCTTTTCTTTCCTTTTTTCTTTCTTTCTTTTCTTTCCTTTTTTCTTTCTTTCTCTCTCTTCCTCCCTCTCTCCTTCCTTCCTTTCTCTCCCACACTCTCCCCTCTCACTCTTTCCTTTCCTTTCTTTTCCTTTTTTCCTTCCCTTTCCTTTCTTTCTCCTTCATCCTTTCCTTTCTTCATCATCCTTTCCTCTCCTCTCCACCCATCCTTTCCTTTCGATTCCTTCCCTTCCCTTCTTTCCCCTTCTCTTCTTTCCCCTTCCCTTCCTTCCCTTCCCATTCCATCTCCCCCTTCTCTCCCTCCTCCTCCTCCTCCTTTCCTTCTCTCCCCTCCCCCTTTCCTCCCCCCTCCCTGCCCAGAAGGACTTCCCCAACACCTGGCTCTTCCATGAAATGCCCAAGGAAAGTGAAGCCAACTTTCTCCCGCCTGGGGGGGATGTAGCCTCCACCGCTGGCTGGCTCCGAGGGGAGCTCGGCCGGGCCAAGAGAGGGACGGCCAGGCGCGAGCAGCCAATGCGTGCCGGAGGCTCCGTGCAACTTGGGGGCCCCTCCCGGATCTGCTGAGCCTTCCTGATTTTGCCCACCCTTCTCTTGCCCTGCCGCCGAGAGAGAGGACCTCCCTTCTGCCTCTCCGCAGACCTTGAGCGATGTGAGACCCTCCTCGCTTCTCCTGGTGGCTTTTGAACCTCTCTGCTTCTCCCCCCCCACATCAACCACCCCACTGGGATTTTTTGCAAGCATGGAACGCCGGGTCCTCCTGTGAGCTCCAGCTGCAAGTAAGTAATTCCCCACGTGCGAATTGCGCCTTTTGACCGGCTTGGGTGTTTGAGTGGGCTTGGATGTCCTCTTCAGCCCCCTTGTCTCTTCCTCGAATGCTCCCTCTCCAGCACCAAGGGAAGCCCACCCCTCTCCCACCTCCCCCCCCAAGACAGGACCTGAGATTTTGCTCTTCAAGTTTGAAGGTTGGGGTGTTGTGTTATTGTGGGTCTACATTTTTTCCTACAGCAAAATAAAGCCGCTTTGCAAAACTGGGTGAGTAAATTTTCGATGTAAACCAAATATATAATGCAGGAGTGGCTTTTTAAATTTATATATACTGTATGTGTGTGTGTATGTATATATACATGTGTATGTATGTATATATATGTGTGTGTGTGTTTTTTCTGTTGGATAATTTTAAAATTTCAGCAAAAACATGTGAGATATGTATGTATGTATGTATGTATGTATGTATGTATGTATGTATGTAGATTGTTCTGAGTTCGGGTTTTACTCCATGTAATATCTTGAGTGTCTATGCGACGTTTTGGTGAAATCACATTCACCATCATCAGGCTGAAGTTGTTAGCTTCGTGCTGCTTTGAATATAGTTATATATTGTTATATTTTGGGACTGTCGCCGCTCCTTACAACAGTCCCTCTTCCACTCTTGTTTTTTATATATATTAATTTTCAAATTCAGCAAAAAACATGTGACATATATATATATATATATATATATATATATATATATATATGTAGATTGTTCTGAGTTCGGGTTTTGCCCCATGTGATATTTTGAGTGTCTATGCGACGTTTCGGTGAAATCACATTCACCATCATCAGGCTGAAGTTGTAAGCTTCGTGCTGCTGTAGATATAGTTATAGATATATATATATAAAGACATACATCTGTGCGTGAGATTTCAACCAGAGCGTAACATTATCTGTGAAACCAGCCGTAGTGTGTGGGTTTTTTTGGGATGGGTCGAAACCCACCATTGAAACCCATAGATTTGTGTCTCTGAAGGTAAGGCTGAGTTACTTCTATTTTTTGGAGGCAAGATGAGACCACAGAGGTTTTGCAAAAGGGACAATAGCCACATCAAATATTTAATTTCCTTCCCCTGCCATCCATCCCAGCTAGGAGCAAAAAGGATGGGAAAAAAAGACAGGACTTTAAGAAGTTCCCCTGCTCAAACTCTGGATAGGAACAGCCGCAGGCAGAAAAAAGCTCAGCCAGGGATGAAAAATTGCCCTCTTTCCTTCCCAAAAGTTGAGGTTATCCTCTTTTTTTAAAAAAAACATAAAAGTTTTTATTGTTTTTCTCCGCAACACATCCATACATAGACCTTAATGCTTAACAAAATATACCTAGTTATACATTTCTATTTAATGCACGAGCCAATATCTTAATTTGCACCTTTTATACTTTAATTAAAACTCGATTGTTAAATATGACTTTAACAATCGAGTTGTCGAAGCGTGGAACTCATTGCCAGATTCAGTGGTGTCAGCCCCCAGCCCCCAACATTTCTCCCTAAGACTCTCCACGATTGACCTCTCCAGGTTCCTAAGAGGCCAGTAAGGGGCGTACATAAGTGCACTGATGTGCCTATCATCCCCTGTCCAATCTTCTTTCCTTATCTCATATATCACACTTTTTCTCTCCTTTCCTCCTAGTTCTCTTCTTTCTTACTTTCTATCATTATATATATTACTTAATGTCTATTCTCTTTCATATGTATTGTATATTGGACAAAGAATAAAAAATAAATAAATAAATAAGAATAAATAAAAATAAATTACCCTCCTTTATATCATAGCACTCTCCTCCTTCTTTCCTCTCTTCCCTTTAACTTTTTATCTATCTATCTATCTATCTATCTATCTATCTATCTATCTATCTATCTATCATCTATCTATCATCTATCTATCTATCTATCTATCTATCTATCTATCTATCTATCTATCTATCTATCTATCTATCTATCTATCTATTTATTTATTTTGTCCAATACACAATGAGGGTTTTAGTGGGTCTATCTATCTATCTATCTATCTATCTATCTATCTATCTATCTATCTATCTATCTATCTACGTATCAAATGTTTTTATATTTACACATAGTAAAATACATGATGAAGGTTATAGAGGAGATACTCATAGTAAAATATATCTAAGAAATAATAGAAAAGAAGGTATAGTCATAGAACATATCAATGAAAGAATAGAAGAAGAGATATAGGAATAGAAGAAAGGTATAGGAGATATAGGAGAGCAATAGGACAGGGGACGGAAGGCACTCTAGTGCACCTGTACTCGCCCCTTAACTTCTTTCTCCTTTCTCTTCCTTTCTTCTCTCCTCCCCCCTTCTTCCCTTCCTTCTCCACTTCCTTTTCTCCCTCCGTAGCCTTTCCCTATTCACATTACAGCCTATAGTTAACAGACAGGTAACTGTCCTTAATCCTTTAATGATATCGGTGCTTGTCTGAAAAGTGGTTCTTGAAAGCTGTTGATGCTGCTACTTCTTTAAAAAGAGACGTCTTGGTGAAGGGGAAGATTGCTGTCTCTTCTTCTCTCAATTCAGCCCTTGTCAAAAACTCAACCCTGCTGCCGCCTGTAATTCCTACAAGGCCCCCAATTACTTCTGATATTAAATTATCATTAGCATCGCTTCTCCCTTCTCTGCTTGATGCCCATTTGCCTGTATTTTAAAATTTGTTTCGGGCTTGTACGCCCTATCCGAGTGTTCATGGAGACGGATTTTGTGTGAGGATTTAAGTGTGTGTATGTTTCGAAGGGGAAGAGAACATTGTAAACCTGTTCTTTAGGCGAGGAAATAATTAGATTTATTCCTCCATTTAAGAAGAAAATGTTTAGCCCATGTCCTTTTGAACGGTGTTTACTAACTGCCGGGTCAAACATCCGTGCCCTTGGCCACATCGCTGGAATCTTTGCAATCAGAAACAACATATATTTTTTTCCCCTTTCTTCTGACTTTTGGGATATCATTGCAAGCAAACTGAACCGGCTATAGTCTTGGAGGTTTTTAACTTTTATGATGCCTGCTAGATTTTCATAGAAACATAGAAGATTGACAGCAGAAAAAGACCTCATGGTCCATTTAGTCTGCCCTTATACTATTTCCTGTATTTTATCTTAGGATGGATCTATGTTCATCCCAGGCATGTCTAAATTCAGTTCCTGTGGATTTACCGACCATGTCTGCTGAAAGTTTGTTCCAAGCATCTACTCCTCTTTCAGCAAAATAATATTTTCTCACCTTGCTTCTGATCTTTCCCCCAACTAACCTCAGATTGTGTGCCATTGTTCTTGTGTTCACTTTCCTATTAAAAACACTTCCCTTCTAAACCTTAAATGTTTCCATCATGTCCCCCCCTTTTCCTTCTGTCCTCCAGACCAGTGTTTTTCAACCAGTGTGCCACGGCACACTAGTGTGCCGCGAGACATGGTCAGGTGTGCTGCGAAGTGAAGCTCAGAGGGGGGAAGGAGGGAGAGAGAAAGACATAGAGGGAGGGAAGGAGGGGGAGAGAAAGAAAGCAAAAAAGAGGGAAGAAGGAAGAGAGAAAGAAAGATGGAGAGAGAAATAGACCAAAAGGGAGGAAGAGAGAGATTTTTTTTTGTCCAAACTTTTTTAGCTCCCCCCCCCTTAATGTTCCCCAGGTTTTTGTAAATGTGAATAATGTGCCGCGGCTCAAAAAAGGTTGGGAAACACTGCTCCAGACTATACAGATTGAGTTCATTAAGTCTTTCCTGATACGTTTTATGCTTAAGACCTTCCACCATTTTTTTAGCCTGTCTTTGGACCTGTTCAATTTTGTCAATATCTTTTTGTAGGTGAGGTCTCCAGAGCTGAACACAGTATTCCAAATGGGGTCTCACCAGCGCTCTATATAAGGGGATCACAATCTCCCTCTTCCTGCTTGTTATACCTCTAGCTATGCAGCCAAGCATTCTACTTGCTTTCCCTACCGCCTGAACACATTGTTTTCTTTAAAAAAAATTGTTGGGAGACATTTTTTTTTCTTTTAAAAAAATTGTTGGGAGACTCAGTTTCCCCGTGACCCTTCGGTTGCTGATGGGATCATTTGGGCTCTCCGGTTATTTGTTGCGCTTTGAGCTTTAGAAACAAAGCTGCTTTATGGAGGGTAATTTCCCTTCGCTGTTTTTTCTCATTCAACATTACCGACAGCTCGGATAAACGGTAGCCGATCAACAGTGGGATTAAGGAGGAGAGTCCCTGGCTTCGTGGATGGATTTGTCACCCAGGAGATACAAGCACATGATTGATTCCTGCCCAGCCTTAGCTGTTTTGATTAGGTGCATCTGCCTGGCGGCTAATACTGGTGCGTTTGAAAAAAACCCAAACACCGAGTCCAACTTTGGCTGTCAGTCCATCTGGATGACATGACATCTGTGACATCTGGTCGGGCATCTGCGGCTGTAGCAAGCCCCCTCGGTGAAGGTTTCTGCCAAAAATGCATTGGTAGTTCTGATCCGGGTGTAAACAAGGAAAGACGAGATTCGATTTCTCGCGGGGTGGGAAGTATAAGAGACTTGGATGGGACCTTGAAGGTCTTGTAGTCCAACCTCCTGTCCGAGGAAAAATACCCTGTATTGTTTCAGAGAAATGGCTGTCCAAACTCTTATTAAAAACCTCCACTTTTTGGAGGTTTGGAGCAACCTGGATTAACATAGAAACATAGAAGACTGATGGCAGAAAAAGACCTCATGGTCCATCTAGTCTGCCCTTATACTATTTTCTGTATTTTATCTTAGGATGGATATATGTTTATCCAGGGCATGTTTAAATTCAGTTACTGTGGATTTATCTACCACGTCTGCTGGAAGTTTGTTCCAAGGATCTACTACTCTTTCAGTAAAATAATATTTTCTCATGTTGCTTTTGATCTTTCCCCCAACTAACTTCAGATTGTGTCCCCTTGTTCTTGTGTTCACTTTCCTATTAAAAACACTTCCCTCCTGGACCTTATTTAACCCTTTAGTATATTTAAATGTTTTGATCACGTCTCCCCTTTTCCTTCTGTCTTCCAGACTATACAGACTGAGTTCATGAAGTCTTTCCCGATACGTTTTATGCTTAAGACCTTCCACCATTCTTGTAGCCCGTCTTTGGACCCGTTCAATTTTGTCAATATCTTTTTGTAGGTGAGGTCTCCAGAACTGAACACAGTATTCCAAAGGGGGTCTCACCAGCATTCTATATAGCGGGATCATAATCTCCCTCTTCCTGCTTGTTATACCTCTGGCTATGCAGCCAAGCATCCTACTTGCTTTCCCTACCGCCTGATTTTTGGAGACAAGCTGTTCCACCGTTGAATTGTTCTTACCGTCAGGAAATTTTTCCTTAGTTTTAGGTTGCTTCTGCCCTTGGTCAGTTTCCACCCATCGCTTCTCATCCTGCCTTCCGGTGCTTCGGAAAATAAGTCGACCCTCCCTCTTCTAGGTGGCAAACCCTTAAATATTGAAACACTGCTATCATGGCATCCCTGGTCCTTAAAAAAAAAAAATTAAACTAGACGTCCCAATTCTTGCAAATACACTGGCAGTCCTTTTAACCATGGTTTGTGTTTTGAAGTCACGACTGGCTCGGGTCAGAGGCTTAAGCTATAAATCCTGGCAAGGTAGAGTGGAGGTTGGGTTTAGACGCTAGGTTGAGCCAAAACTCCATGAGGTTTTAAGCACGAATCTGATCAGATGCCCAAGAGTGCATCTGTCCAGCTTAAACAACAATACAGTTGAGCGGTGGAGGGAATCAGAGGCTACTTTGGGCAAAACATGATTTTAAAAAATATATACAGTGCTACCTCTACCTAAGAAAGCCTCTACTTACGAACTTTGCGAGATAAGAGCCGGGTGTTCAAGATTTTTTTTGCCTCTTCTCAAGAACCATTTTCCACTTACAAACCCGAGCTTCCGAAACTGTAACCGGAAAAGGCAGGGAGAAGCCTTTGTGGAGCCTCTCTAGGAATCTCCTGGGAGGAAACAGGGCTGGAAAAGGTGGGGAGACGCCTCCGTGGGGCCTCTCTAGGAATCTCCTGGGAGGAAACAGGGCCGGAAAAGGTGGGGAGACGCCTCCGTGGGGCCTCTCTAGGAATCTCCTGGGAGGAAACAGGGCCGGAAAATGTGGGGAGAAGCCTCTGTGGGGCCTCTCTAGGAATCTCCTGGGAGGAAACAGGGCCTCCACCCTCACTGTGGTTTCCCCAATTGCACGCATTATTTGCTTTTACATTGATTCCTATGGGGAAAATTGCTTCTTCTTACAAACTTTTCTACTTAAGAACCTGGTCACGGAACGAATTAAGTTCGTAAGTAGAGGTGCCACTGTATGTATGTATGTATGTATGTATGTATGTATGTATGCATGTATGAATTTGAAAATTAAGGGAGACTAGGATAGATCTATTTTGGCCTTATTTTGGCCTCATCAGCTAGCCATACCCACTGGGACTTGAACCTGCAACCTTTGCCTTGTAAGGCAGAGAATTATCCTCTAGGCTACAGTATCCAATCCCTTCAGCTCTGCACCAGGGAAGGGTTACATATTGTTGAATATATATATATATATATATATTTTTTTTTTTTTCTTATGTCGGATCACCCTGGTATATTTTTAAGGAACGTCACAGCTCCTTTTTTGCCTCTAGGCCCAACCTGGGCCACTGCAAGGCAGTAATATATTTATAGCCGACAAACTATATTTTGTATGTGTTAAATGTTTTTTAGCTGGAATTTTTAAAATTAAGGGAGACTAGTATAGATCCATTTCGGCCTTATTAGGCCTCATCAGCTAGCCACACCCTTTCTTTACTGGGATTCGATCTGGGAAGCTTCTGCTAGCTCTCTGCTTTACAATGCAGAAGCTTCCCAGATCGAATCCCAGTAAAGAAAGGGTGTGGCTAGCTGATGAGGCCTAATAAGGCCGAAATGGATCTATACTAGTCTCCCTTAATTTTAAAAATTCCAGCTAAAAAACATTTAACACACACACACACATATATATATATATATATATATATATATATATATATATATATATATTCAAGTGTATTGAATATATATATATTCATATTAAGTCAGCTGGGCAGTGGGTCTATAGGATCAAACTATGGAAGATGTGAGGTCAACCCTCAAAGTCCCAGCTGTGTCTCAAGATTATCAAGAGGCATGTGTAGGGTTTTTTGGGGGTAGGGAGCGAATTATTTATGGAAACTCAGCTTCTGTTTTTCTAGACAACCATCTCCCAAACTGGCTCCTTATCAGTTAAAAGAAGAGAGATGCAAATCAGGAAAAGGCCCATTAGATTGATGAAGGAAGAGGACAAATTGCTCAAGAGATAACAGCAAAGAGATTGTGGAGGCAAATTCCAGCTATCTTTTTTTTTGGGGGGGGGACACATTTTGACCAAGCTTGATACAGACTGAGCTGACCTTGCAGTCACTTCTGGTAGACTCACCAAAGGTCTAGAACAATGGTTCTTAACCTTTCCAAAGGCCACGGCCACTTAATACAGTTCCTCAGGTTGTGGTGACCCTTCCCAACCATAAAATAATAAAATTATTTCACCCAAGTAGGGCAAATGGTTCTTGCAGTCTGCAATTTCCCCTCTGGAAATCCATCCCTACACCCACATCATTTCAAGGGTGTTCATCATTCCAAATTGTATATTAATTTATTTATTCAATTTTATGCAATTTATTTATTCCATTTTTCTGCCGCCCACTCCCTAGGGCAGGGACGGTGAACTTATGGCACGGGTGCCACAGGCGGCACTCGGAGCCGTATCTGCTGGCACTCGAACCGTTGCCCTAGCTCAACTCCAATGTGCATGGGTGTGCCAGCCAGCCGATTTTGGCTCACACAGAGAGCCTCCGGGGGAATTCAATTCAATTCAATTCAATTTATTAGATTTGTATGCCGCCCCTCTCTGAAGACTCGGGGCGGCTCACACCAACGATAAAAACAATATTACAATGGCACAAATCTAATATTAAAAATAACTAAAAACCCTATCATAATTAAAAACCAAACAGCACATACACACCAAACATAAATAATAATGAGCCTGGGGGAAGGTGTCTCAAATCCCCCATGCCTGGCGGTATAGGTGGGTCGTAAGTAGTTTACGAAAGGCAAGGAGGGTGGGGGCAATTCTAATTTCTGGGGGGAGTTGATTCCAGAGGGCAGGGGCCGCCACAGAGAAGGCTCTTCCCCTGGGGCCCGCCAGATGACATTGTTTAGTCGACGGGACCCGGAGAAGGCCAACTCTGTGGGACCTTATTGGCCGCTGGGATTCGTGCGGTAGCAGGCGGTTCCGGAGGTAATCTGGTCCCATGCCATGTAGGGCTTTAAAGGTCATGACCAACACTTTGAATTGTGACCGGAAACTGATCGGCACCCATTGCAAGCCACGGAGTGTTGAAGGTATGTGGGCGAATTTGGGAAGCCCCAGGATGGCTCTTGCGGCCGCGTTCTGCATGATCTGGAGTTTCCGAACATTTTTCAAAGGTAGCCGTTTTTACCCTCCTAAAGCTCCAAAGAAGCATTTGGAGCCTGGGGAGGGTGAAACATGAGCCTATTGGGCCCACCAGAAGTTGGGAAACAGGCCATTTCCGGCCTCCAGAGTAGTGGAGGAGGCTGTTATAGCCCTCCCCAGGCATTGAATTTATTTATTTATATTTATTTATTTGTTTTGTCCAATACACAATAATACACAATGAGGGTTTCCCAGTAAAGAAAGGGTGTGGCTAGCTGATGAGGCCTAATAAGGCCGAAATGGATCTATACTAGTCTCCCTTAATTTTAAAATTCCAGCTAAAAAACATTTAACATATATATATATATATATATATATATATATATATATATATATATATATATATATATATATGCGATAGCGCGCATGTACACTCTTTCGGCACCTGTGGAAAAAAAAAAGTTTGCCATCCCGCTATATAGAATGCTGGTGAGACCACATTTGGAAGACTGCTCAGTTCTGGAGACCTCACTTACAAAAAGAGATTGACAAAATTGAACGGGTCCAAAGACGGACTACAAAAATGGTGGAAGGTCTTAAGCATAAAACTTATCAGGAAAGACTTCATGGACTCCATCTGTATAGTCTGGAGGACAGAAGGGAAAAGGGGGGACATGATAGAAACATTTAAATATGTTAAAGGGTTAAATAAGGTTCAGGAGGGAAGTGTTTTTAATAGGAAAGTGAACACAAGAACAAGGGGACACAATCTGAAGTTAGTTGGGGGAAAGATCAAAAGCAACATGAGAAAATATTATTTCACTGAAAGAGTAGTAGATCCTTGGAACAATCTTCCAGCAGACGTGGTAGATAAATCCACAGTCACTGAATTTAAACATGCCTGGGATAAACATATATCCATCCTAAGATCAAATACAGAAAATAGTATAAGGGCAGACTAGATGGACCATGAGGTCTTTTTCTGCCGTCAATCTTCTATGTTTCTATGTTTTTAAAAAAATCTTATTTTTTGCCTCAGAGGGTTCATCCTCCTGTCACTCGGATCAAAACAAAACCTATCTCCTTGTTGCTCCGCACAGCTACGCTCCAACCTCACTTCGTTTGCAGGAAGATTGACTAAAAGAGAAGCCAATTGGAACCCAATTTTAAAACAAAAGCTGCTAGCAGCTCAACGAATAATTGTATTGCTATTCTCTTCTCCCTCCGGCGAAAAATGCCTAATTGCAGTTCTAAGTGGCTCCTTCAAGTTAATTAAACTGATTTGAGTAAACAATGGTTTATGGCTCAGCAGAGGGATTCCGCTTACAACCAAGGATTCTCCATCATCCAAGTCATGGTTGTCCCAAATGTGCTTTATTTTTCAGGAGGCAACTGGACTTCCTGGGGTGTTGTTTTTTTTTCAATTCTTCTGTGAAGAGGTTTCGCTTCTTCATCCAAGAAGCTTCTTCAGTTCTGACCGGACAGTGGAGAATGGGAGGGTGCATTTTGCATTCCCCTGCATCCACCTCCACATTCTCTTTTCATCCTATGCATCAATGACCTCTGTGATAATATCGCAAGCAACTGTGTGCTTTTTGCTGACGATGTGAAACTTTTCAACACCACCGACAACACACCCACTCTCCAAAAAGACCTCAACTTTGTCTCAGATTGGTCTAACACCCGGCAACTTCAAATATCAACCAACAAATGCTCTACCCTCCACATAGGCAAAAAGAATCCAAACCACACTTATGAACTGAATAAACAAATTCTCACAGCAAACCCACACTCAGTAAAAGACCTTGGAATACTAATATCAAACGACCTAAGTGCTAAAGCCCACTGCAACAATATCGCCAAGAAGGCTTCCAGAGTTGTTAACCTGATCCTACGTAGCTTCTGCTCTGGCAATCTCTCATTACTTACTAGAGCCTACAAAACCTATGCCAGACCCATTCTCGAATACAGCTCATCTGTCTGGAACCCACACCACATCTCAGACATCAACACTCTCGAAAACGTCCAAAGGTATTTCACCAGAAGAGCCCTTCACTCCTCCACTCGCAACAGAATACCTTACGAAAATAGACTAACTATCCTGGATCTTGAAAGCTTAGAACTGCGACGCCTAAAACACGATCTAAGTATTGCCCACAAGATCATATGCTGCAACGTCCTTCCAGTCAATGACTACTTCAGCTTCAACAGCAACAACACGAGAGCACGCAACAGATTCAAACTTAACATCAACCGCTCCAAACTTGACTGTAAAAAAATATGACTTTAACAATCGAGTTGTCGAAGCGTGGAACTCATTACCGGACTCTATAGTGTCTACTCCCAACCCCCAACATTTCTCCCTTAGACTCTCCACGATTGACCTCTCCAGGTTCCTAAGAGGCTAGTAAGGGGCGTACATAAGTGCACTGATGTGCCTATCGTCCCCTGTCCAATTGTCTTTCCTTATCTCATATGTCATATATATTCTCTCCTTTCCTCCAACCTCTCTTCTTTCTTACTTTCTATCATTATATATATTACTTAATGTATATTCTCCTTCACATGTATTGTATATTGGACGAAGAATAAATAATAAATAATAAATAAATAATAATTCCCTGGGGCAGGAGCTGGGCCAGAGCCAACCACAACACCCACAAAATAAGCCACGCCCACGGTATGGTAGTAAATTTTTTTTGCAGCTCCTCACTGTTCCAGGGTGATGACATGTCACATTTGCTGGGACCTCAGACCTTTTCCACCCAAGACCTGGTGGAGACGAAAGCTGAAATTTTCTTCGTCCGCCCTCCAGCTGTAAACTGCGGGGAAACTCAATTCATCACAAAGATTGTGGAATGTGCTGAGATGGCTAAACGCTCGTTCTCGGATCAGAGAAGAGACACACAATCTATGTTTACGGTGGGGCGGGAACTTCTCGCTTCTCGCGTGAGACGGGAGCCAAAATGTGAAATTATGATTTATGGTTTTGATGAGCAGGCTGGATAGATTGTAGAACGGAGAGAGTTCCCTTGTCAACCTAGAATGAGAGGTGGATTTATAATGATAACTGTGGTGAAGAAAATTGGAATCGCTGTAAAGGATCTTGGCCTTTTCTATTTTTCTTGATTTGCTTATTCCTTCACTTTTACGTACAGTAACTCTCTCCTTGCTTGGATTCTTCTTCTTGACATTAGTTTGCATTCATTTTTTTAAAAAAAAACTTTCATAATCTATATAATCTCTCTGTGTGTGTGTGTGTGTGTGTGTTTGTGTGTTTGTGTATGTATGTGTATGTATGTATGTACGGTATATATATGTATGTATGTATGTATGTATGTATGTATGTATGTATATGTAGATTGTTCTGAGTTCGGGTTTTGCCCTGTGTAATATATATATATATATATATTTGTTTTCATAGATTTTCACGGGTATATGTATGTAGATTGTTCTGAGTTTGGGTTTTCCCCTGTGTAATATTTTGCATGTCTATGCGACGTTTCGGTGAAATCACATTCGGTGAAATCACATTCCATATTTACAGCAACACGAAGCTTAAAACGTCAGCCTGATGATGGTGAATGTGATTTCACCGAAACGTCGCATAGACATGCAAAATGGTACAGAGCTGAAGGGATTGGATACTGTAGCCTAGAGGTTAATTCTCTGCCTTACAAGGCAAAGGTTACAGGTTCAAGTCCTAGTGAGGGTATGGCTAGCTGATGAGGCCAAAATAAGGCCGAAATAGATCTATCCTAGTCTCCCTTAATTTTCAAATTCAGCAAAAACATGTGACATATATATAGTATATATACATATACATATATTATATCTATCTATCTATCTATCTATCTATCTATCTATCTATCTATCTATCTATCTATCTATCTATCTATCTATCTGTTGTGGTTAGCTCTGGCCCAGCTCCTGCCCCAAGGACTGTGGATGTGGGGGAGACATCCACATGCTGCAGGCCTGTTTTGCCCCTGGTGGAATCTGCTGATGAAGGCTCCTCTGACCAAGAAGACATGAGTGACAGGGAGGAGGAGAGTGGGGCAGACAGCTCAGAAGGAGATCAATTATCTAGCTCCTCCTTGGATTCAGAACAAGAGTTAATGATACAGCCACGCGTGCGGAGAGTGATGCATAGGCAGCAACAACTGAGAGATTATTATCAAAGAAAATGAGGCCACCTGTGGTTGGGTGGGGCTGTGGTCATTAGTGAGGCTGCTATAAAGAGCAGCCTGTGGGTTTGGCCATTGTGGAGGATTATCTGATTGTTGTTTTGTGACTGCTTTACGGACTTTGACCTTTTGTGTGCTGATTTTTCCCCGCTTTGAAACTAAACCAGGGCAAAGTGTGTGTCACTTTGTGAAAGAAGAAGGACTGTGAATTGCCTCACAGCTGCAAGCTAAGTATCACAGAACTGATAAGGGACTTGTACAAATTACCAGTTTGTTTGGAGACGAGTGCTCTTTGCTATACCAAAAGAGGGCTTGGTTTAAGTGAATTTTCATTATAAAGAACATTGTTTTGAATTTTCAAACGTGTGTGTGTCTGAAATTTGTACCTTTGAATTTTTGGGAGGATTCTACCAGAGAGCCCGACAGAACACTCTCTCTCTCTCTCTCTCTCTCTCTCTCTCTCTCTCTCTCTCTATCTATCTATCTAAATAAAAGCTCAATCATTCTTCTAGCATGGAGCAAAATCTTCCCTAGAAGTGCAAACACGGGACTTTATAAAGAAGGGAGAAAAAAATTGCGTTCCGCTCTTTTGAAAATCTTTAAGTCTCCGTGTCAGCTCGTTGGATTGACATATTTCACTAAGCTTCCAGGTTTCACGAGGACTTTTGTTGGCTCCTGGCTGCAATAAACTTTTTGATTGAGGTAGCATTTGATGTGAAGCCAGCCATCGCGGCTTATAAAATACGGTTTGTGGCTTAGCAGGCTGAGGGCGCCCAGCTGATTCTCTGGTTCTATGGTAAATCTCGGCTCAACAAACCATAACTTTATGGGATTTCTAAATGCAGCTTCTATTTTTTTCCCCTTTCAACTGCTTCCCATAAATATACACCGTTTCATGGAACTCTCAGAAGAAACCAGATTATCTCCGGGATCGCCTTCTGCTGCACGAATCCCAGCGACCAGTTAGGTCCCACAGAGTGGGTCTTCTCTGGGTCCCGTCAACTAAAGAATGCCGCTTGGCGGGACACAGGGGAAGAGCCTTCTCTGTGGCGGCCCCAGCCCTCTGGAACCAACTCCCCCCAGAGATTAGAATTGCCCCCACCCTCCTTGCCTTTCGTAAGCTACTTAAAACCCACCTCTGCCGCCAGGCATGGGGGAATTGAGATACCCTTTCCCCCTAGGCCTTTACAATTTTATGCATGGTATGTCTGTATGTATGTTTGGTTTTTATTATAATGGGTTTTAATTGTTTTTAGTATTGGATTATTGTTATACGCTGTCTTGTTGTTGCTGTTAGCCGCCCCGAGTCTCCGGAGAGGGGTGGCATACAAATCCAATGAATGAATGAATGAATGAATGAATGAATGAATGAATGAATGAGTGAGTGAGTGAGTGAGTGAGTGAGTGAATGAATAAATAAATAAATAAGGAATAGCACTAGTCAAATTAACAGAGTTGGAGGGGACCTTGGAGGTCTTCTAGTCCAACCCTTAGGCAGGAAACCCTGCACCACTTCAAACAGATGGTTATCCAACATCTGCTTTAAAAACTTCCAGTGTTGGGCATTCACAACTTCTGGAGGCCAGCTGTTCCACTGATCAACCGTTCTGATGGTCAGGAAATTTCTCCTTAGTTCTAAGTTGCTTCTCTCCTTGTTTAGTTTCCACCTGTTGCTTCTTGTTCTACCCTCAGGTGCTTTGCAGAATAGGTTGACTCCTTCTTCTTTGTGGCAACCCCTGAGATATTGGGAGGCTGCAATCCTGTCTCCCCCTGGTTCTTCTTTTCATTAAACTAGCCATGCCCAGTTCCTGCAGCCGTTCTTTATATGTTTTAGCCTCCTGTCCCCTAATCCTCTTTGTCGCTCTTCTCTGCATTTATTTATTTATTTATTAGATTTGTATGCCTCCCCTTTCCGTAGACTTGATGGTTTGGTTTTAGTTTAGCAGATTCTATCAACCAATCATCCTGAGTCATAAATTAGGCATTTTGCCTTTGTGTGTGCCAAGTAATGGTGGTGTGTTCAACAAATTACAATTAACCATTTAGCGTGAATTGGTTTTTGTTGGAAAAGGTGAACTCAGCCATAGTGGTTTGTGAATGATTTTATCTATCTATCTATCTATCTATCTATCTATCTATCTATCTATCTACCTACCTACCTACCTACCTACCTCTGTTATTCTAGTAAGAGCCATGGTGGCGCAGTGGTTAGAATGTAGTATTGCATGCTAACTCTGCTCACATTGCCAGGAGTTCAATTCCTTCAAGCCTGCCTGGCTCAAGGTTGATTCAGACGTCCGTCTTTCTGAGGTCAGTAAAATGAGGACCCCAGTTTTTAGGGGAAATAGGCTGATGCTGTAAACGGTTTAGACAGGGCTGTAAAGCCCTGTGAAGCAGTATATGTCTAAATCCTATTGCCCTTGCTGCCTTCCTTCCTTCCTTCCTTCCTTCCTTCCTTCCTTCCTTCCTTCCTTCTTTCCTTCCTTCCTTCCTTCCTTCCTTCTTTCCTTCCTATCTTCCTTCCTTCCTTCCTTCCTTCATTTATTTATTCATTCACTCACCCCTTCCCTTCCCCCTTCCCTTCCCTTCCCTTCCTCTCTTACCCTCTCTTCCCTATCCATCCATCCATCCATCCATCCATCCATCCATCCATCCATCCATCCATCCATCCATCCATCCCAGCTCAAAGTTAATTCATCCTTCCATCCTTCTACAGTGGGTAAAATGAGGACCCAGATTGTTGGGAGCAATGGGCTGACTCTATAACCTACTTAGAGATTGTTGGGAGCAATAGGCTGACTCTATAACCTACTTAAAGCACTGTGAAGCATTATATAAGTCTGAGTCCTATTGTCATTCCTTCCTTCCTTCCTTTCTTCCTTCCTTCCCTCCCTCTTTCCTTCCTTAGAAACATAGAAACATAGAAGACTGACGGCAGAAAAAGACCTCATGGTCCATCCAGTCTGCCCTTATACTATTTCCTGTATTTTATCTTACAATGGATATATGTTTATCCCAGGCATGTTTAAATTCAGTTACTGTGGATTTACCAACGACGTCTGCTGGAAGTTTGTTCCAAGGATCTACTACTCTTTCAGTGAAATAATATTTTCTCATGTTGCTTTTGATCTTTCCCCCAACTAACTTCAGATTGTATCCCCTTGTTCTTGTGTTCACTTTCCTATTAAAAACACTTCCCTTCTGAACCTTATTTAACCGTTTAACATATTTCAATGTTTCGATCATGTTTTCCTTCTGTCCTCCAGGACTATACAGATTGAGTTCATTAAGTCTTTCCTGATACGTTTTATGCTTAAAACCTTCCACCATTCTTGTAGCCCGTCTTTGGACCCGTTCAATTTTGTCAATATCTTTTTGTAGGTGAGGTCTCCAGAAGTGAACACAGTATTCCAAATGGGGTCTCACCAGCGCTCTATATAGTGGGATCACAATCTCCCTCTTCCTGCCTGTTATACCTCTAGCTATGCAGCCAAGCATCCTTCTTGCTTTTCCTTCCTTCCTTCCTTCCCTTCCCTCCCTCTTTCCTTCCTTCATTCCTTCCCTTCTTCCTTCCTCTCTTCCCTTCTCTTCCCTATCCATCCATCCATCCATCACAGTTCAAGTTTAACTCATCCTTCCATCCTTCCAAGGTGGGTCAAAGGAGGACCCAGATTGTTGGGGGCAAGAGGCTGACTCTACCCCCACTCAGAGAGGGCTGTAAAGCACCGTGAAGCGGTATATAGGTCCCATTGCTATTCGGTTATGTCATATTTCTTTGATTCAGCCCAGGGCTGCCGATGACAGCTTTTCCCTTCCGCTCTCCCTCTCTGCCTTCACTTTCCCGGAATCTTATAAGGTCAGCTTAAGAACTATAACTCCGTCCACGCAGAAACATCGATCAGTTCAAGGGCCAACAAGTACGCCTCGCAACAAACATGTTATGAGACCTAATTTCTGCTGACTCGCTCAACTGTACCATGTCTAACTGGTTCATCTCTAAGCAATGTAGGGGGAATCCTTTCCTTTACGATTCACGCTGTTTCGGCCAGACACAGGGGTAGGCAAAGTTGGCTCTTCTACCACATGTGGACTTCAACTCCCAGAATTCCTGAGCTAGCCATGATTGGCTCAGGAATTCTGGGAGTGAAGTCCACAAGTCCTAGAAGAGCCAACTTTGCCTAACCCTGGGTTAGTGGGATGGAAGAGGTGTCAAGAATAAACAATATTCTAGATGACATTCCATGCAAGGTAAAAGAAGGTTGTGGGGATATGTAAAACATTGAGATAATGCTAAGTCACAATAACTAAGCTGCACCTTGATTGGGCCAGATGCAGGGGTAGGCCAAGTTGGCTCTTTTAGGACATGTGGACTTCAACTCCCAGAATTCCTGAGCTAGCATGATTGGCTCAGGAATTCTGGGAGTTGAAGTCCACAAGTCGTAGAAGAGCCAACTTTGCCTACCCCTGGGCCAGCCCATCAAGCCATCGTTTAAAAGGCATGTGGACATCCGATTGGAAAAAAAGCCAAGTCAACATTTGCTCTTGTCCGTCAACAAAAACAGGGCTTGCTTTCAAGAGTCTCAACTTTTGAACTTTCCCAAATACTCTATCTTGGCTTCCCTTATCCTACTGCATAAACACAGCTACGTTACCCTTGGGTAAGCGAAAGTAATGTGAACCCCAATACCCCGGCTGTCTGTCGTCTTCTTGAAAAAAACAGCATGGCTAGGATATTTATTGTACAGAAACCCGTAAGAGATTAGCTTGTTCCGCTCCTCAACCGAAAAGCCGAGCTGTCATTCTTGCATTCTCAGCTGCTTCGCCAAGTCGACAAGCTAGCTTTGCTGAAATTGAACGCGCGGCAAGCAATATCTGAGGGGCCAGAGTTCAGGAAATCAAAGCTATACGCTTAGAAAATAAAAGTTCCAGGAATTTCCAGTACTGTTGGTATGGTGTTGGTATGGTGGTAGACTCAGTGAAGGGCTACCAAAATTTTTACTACCACACTGTGGGTGTGGCTTATTTTGTGGGCGTGGCTTGCTAGTCATTTGACCAGGTAGGAGTGGCTTGCCGGCCATGTGACCAGGTGAGAGTGGCTTGATGATCATGTGACTTGACCAAGGATTTTCCAAGAACCTCAAAAGAATCCCCATATCAATGGACTCCAAACAAGCAGGTCATCAAATTAGAAACATAGAAACATAGAAGTCTGACGGCAGAAAAAGACCCCATGGTCCATCTAGTCTGCCCTTATACTATTTTCTGTATTTTATCTTAGGATGGATATATGTTTATCCCAGGCATGTTTAAATTCAGTTACTGTGGATTTATCTACCACGTCTGCTGGAAGTTTGTTCCAAGGATCTACTACTCTTCCAGTAAAATAATATTTTCTCATGTTCCACCCTCCACCCACATCCTAGAAGTGAGCAGCTATAGGAAATGACAGAAACATCTCTCTTAGAATTTTGAAAGCACCTTTTGAGCGACAACTGTCTGGGTTAGCACAAGCCAGAAGCCATCGTCAACAAAACAATGTCGTTTGGTGGGGCCCAGGGGAAGAGCCTTCTCTGTGGCGGCCCCGGGCCTCTGGAACCAACTCCCTCCGGAGATTAGAATTGCCCCCACCCTCCTCACCTTTTGTAAGCTCCTTAAAACCCACCTCTGCCGTCAGGCATGGGGGAACTGAGATATTCTTTCCCCCTCGGCCTTTACAATTCATGCATGGTATGTTTGTTTGTTTGTTTGTATGGATGTTTGGTTTTACAATAAGGGGTTTTTAGTTGTTTTAGTATTGGATTTACATGCTGTTTTTTATTACTGTTGTTAGCCACCCCCAGTCTACGGAGAGGGGCGGCATACAAATCCAATAAGTAAGTAAGTAAGTAAGTAAGTAAGTAAGTAAGTAAGTAAGTAAGTAAGTAAGTAAGTAAGTAAGTAAGTAAGTAAATAATATTTATTTATTTATGCTGGCTGGGGAATTCTGGGAGTTGAAGTCCAGATATCTTCAAGTTGCCAAGGTTGGGAAACACTGTTCTAATTCCTTGAAAGTTTCTGACTGCGGATCAAGGCATACAAAGGAAGGCTACTACCGTAGTCCCTAAACAGGGTCTTAGGAATAATAGCTGCCAGATGTTGCATTCAGTCGCTAAGTCACCGTGCTTTCGAGCATCTTCTCATTAACCTCCAGAACTTGTGTCGTACAGCAAATCATTTCAGAATAGGATTCTAATTTATCTCTCCGTCCGGGAGAGTTCCCCCTTTGGGAGGGAGCCAAGTGGATCAAAGCCTTTCTCGCATTTCTCCTCCCCCCTCATCTTTGATCATACGACTTGCTCTTTTTGCAGATAAGCGTTTCCCCTTGTTTGTTAAGGAGGCACCTTGGGATGTGAAGTTTGTAATGGGTCGTGTAGAACATGCCGCTCTGAGAAAGGATATGCAAAAAAAAGAAGAAAAGAAGAAGTAATCCTTCTTCTCTTGAGATACAGTCAGGTTGGCGGGAACACGGGGCAGAGCCTTCTCTGTGGTGGGCCCGCCTCTATGGAAACAACTCCCCCCCGACATCTGCACTGCTCCCACCCTGCTGGCCTTTTTCAAAGCGACGAAGACCTGGCTTTGCCGACAGGCCTGGGGGCCATAAATTCACAGCTTGATGGCTGGCTGTAAGAATGGTGTGTATGTATTGGAGTATGGTTTTCTTTTTATAATAACATTTTATGGTGTGTTTTTTTTAGTTTGTTATGTTTTAACCTCAGTTAACTGTTCAACTTCTTTTACTGTTTTGTATTTATTCTTATTGTACGTGTACCGGGCGGCATAGAAGTCAAATAAATAAATAAATAAGTAAGTGTTGTGGTTGGCTCTGGCCCAGCTCCTGCCCCAAGGAATGTGGAGGTGGATGCAGGGGAAACATCAACATGTCATAGGCCTGTTTTATTGCCGACAGAGTCAGGTAGTGCAGTTTCCTCGGATGAAGAAGAAGGTGGGGGTGACTTGGAAGAGGGGGGGCTTGTCACAAAGCCCAGGAAGTCAATCTCCATTATCTTTGGTCGATTCGGATGAGGAAGTGTTAGACCCACGCAGGCGCAGAATTATGCATCGAAGAGACCAATTGAAGAAATATTACAGGAGATAAGAGAGGCCACCTGTGTTTGGGTGGGGCTCCAGCAATTAGAACTGCTGATATAAATAGCAGCGTGCTGGCTTGGCCGTTGTGGAAGATTATCTGATCTTTGTTTCTTCAGGATGGTGCCTTACTGTTTCCGGACTTTGTTTAATGATTTTTCACGACTTGGAAACCAAAGCAGAGCAAAGTGTGTGTGTTACACTTCGTGAAAGAAGGAGGGCTGTGATGTTCCTTCACAGCTGCTAGCTAAGAACTTAAGGACTCATTAAGGGGATTGTGCAGCCTACCAGGTTGTTTTTGGACAAGTGCTCTTTGCAATACAAAAAGGGGGCTTTGTTTCTTTTGAATTTTTGTGACAAAGAACATTGTTTTTGAACTTTCAAGTGTGTGTGTGTGTGTCTGAAATTTGTACCCTTGAATTTTCGGGAGACTCATACCATAGAGCCCGGCAGAACAGTAAGTAAATACTCGACTGTAGAAAATACGACTTTAGCAACTGAGTGGTTAATGCCTGGAACTTACTACCTGACTGTGGTTTCGTTACCAAACCCTCAAAACTTTACCTTTAGACTGTCTACTGTTGACTTCACCTGATTCCTAAGAGGTCAGAAAGGGGCGTGCCAGGGTGCCTACCATCCCTGTCCAATTGTTCCCTGTAACGTAAGGACGGAGAGCAGTGGTAATCTAGAGATCTAGTGACTTGTCAAAAAAACCCAACAAGCATCCGATTGGTATGGCAACGACTTCGTTTTGCTCTCAAGGTCTTTCCCCGATGATTTCCAAGCAGCTAAATTTAATATCTGGAAGAATGCGAAAGAGGTAGTAGCTGTTGCATTTTGAGGAAACAGGGCACATTTACAGAAATAAATAAACAATACTCATCATCATCCAGAGGTCTCGGAAAAGATCACCAGCCGGCAGATTGTTTTCGGTGAATCAGAACAACTTTGCTATTCTCATTTGCGATTTGTTTCTAGCGTATCTGTGTAATATATATACAGTTCTCTGATCTGCACATTTGATTCAGGGAAGGGATAATTTGCTGTCTCTTCTCGCTTATAATATTGTTTTTTAAAAATTTATTTTGTCCAATACAAATTGAAAGTTAAAGAGAATAAAAACGTGTAGTAGTAAATATCAGGGAAGGGATAGAAGAAGAGATATGAGAATAGAATACATCAATGAAGAGTAGAGGAAGGATATATGGATGGGAGAGAAGATATATAAAATATAGGAGAGACAATTGGACAGGGGATGGAAGGCACACTAGTGCACTTATAACTCGCCCCTTACTGACCTCTAAGGAATCTGGAGAGGTCAATCGTGGAGAGTCTAAGGGAAAAATGTTGGGGGTTGGGGGTTGACACCACCGAGTCTGGTAATGAGTTCCACACTTCAACAACTCGATTGCTAAAGTCATATTTTTTACAGTCAAGTTTGGAGCGGTTGATATTAATTTTGAACATGTTGCGTGCTCTTGTGTTATTGCGGTTGAAGGTGAAGTAGTTGTTGACAGGCAGAAATTGGGTATCTTGGTGTCTCTTTTGTTTTTGTTTTGATCTGCCGGCTGTCATTGGATTTAGTCGTCAAACCCAAACGGTATTATTAAAACAAAAAGCAGAAATTGTGGCAAACTGGAATAACTTTTCTGGGATTTTTTTTGTTCTGTTTTTGGCATCATCGATTCCATACAACACGATCTTGCCCTCTGATGGAGCCTCCTTGAGAGTTGGGATTTTATGGATTCCATTCAAATATTTATAGCCACCCAAAGGTTTCCTGGAGAGATGAAAAAAGAGAATGTGCCTCCTGCACCTTCTTAAATAATTGCATGGTGGACAGGCAGGGGTGATTTCGAGTCTGCGGAGAGGGGCGGCATACAAATCCAATAAATAATAATAATAAAATGCATCTTAAATCAGTGTTTCCCAACCTTGGCTACTTGAAGATATCTGGACTTCAACTCCCAGAATTCCCCAGCTAGCATTTGCTGGCTGGGGAATTCTGGGAGTTGAAGTCCAGATACCTCCAAGTGGCCAAGGTTGGGAAACACTGGTTTAGTGAGCCTTCTAACACTGATGATGTTACATAGCTGGGTCATGAAATATCTTCAAGAAAACCAACAACCTCAGAGACCACCGAAGACCCCACAGTTCTGCCCTGAGCTACAAGTATTATCATCTAAGTGTCAGCGTTCCAAATAACATCTGAGAAATAAACCAGAGTCCAAAACTTGGCCTCCTTCCAAGTTCCAATTGATTGACAGAATCATTTTGGTTACGAACTATAGCCAACCCGATACTAACTTTCCCTACAGTTCTCCAGCCAGATTAAGGTTCATCCCTCGTCCCCACACCTACAAGTAAATCACATGAACCACTCTGGTTCTCTCATTGTCCATGATCCTCCCCTGTACTTCCGGCTGGTGCTGAACAAAGGATGACCTTGAATCCCTGGGGAAAAAATTATTTGTTATTTATTACATGGATTTCTAGGCCGGCCTTCTCCAGGAGACTCAGGATGCTGCATGAGTCCCAGTGACCGGTTAGGTCCCACAGAGTTGGCCTTCTCCAGGTCCCATCAGCTAGACAATGTCACTTGGCGGGGCCTAGGGGAAGAGCCTTCTCTGTGGGGGCCCCGGCCCTCTGGAATCAGCTCCCCTGGAGATTCGTACTGCCCCCACCCTCCTCGCCTTCCGTAAGAACTTGAAAAGTCATCTATGCCGCCAGGCCTGTGGTCATTAGACCCTAGCTTATGGCTGACGGGTGCAAAGTATGTTTGTTGTTGAAAGTGAATGAATCATTTTAATGCTCCAGTGTTTTTAGAGTAATTAATTATATTAATTGAATTTTAGATTTGATATTGTATGCTGTTTTTATTATGTTGTGAGTGTCCCGAGTCCTCGGAGAGGGGCGACATTCAAATCAAATCAAATCAAATCAAATCAAATCAAATCAGTCAATCCACCCAGATTTATTTATAATCTACTTGTCTTAAAGGATTATAAGAAAGTTGCTTTTTGGAATAATGAGTTTAACAGATTTGTAAGACTCAAATAAGAAGTGAATTTGATGACCAGCAATTAAAGGTTATTGTAATGTTTTAATATTAGATAGAGAAAAGCTATATTTTAAGAGGTTTTTGAATATATTATTATTATTATTATTATTATTATTATTATTATTATTATTATTATTGTTCTTGTTGTTGTTCTTGTTATTATTATTTATTAGATTTGTATGCCGTCCCTCTCTGAGGACTCGGAGCGGCCCACAACAAAAACCAGTACAAATCCAATATTTAAAACAGTTTAAAACCCTTAACATAAAAATAATCATACAGACCATACAGACCATACATAAAGTGGACCAGGAAGAGGGAGAGTTTGATCCCGCTATATAGAGCGCTGGTGAGACCACATTTGGAATAATGTGTTCAGTTCTGGAGACCTCACCTACAAAAAGATATTGACAAAACTGAACGGGTCCAAAGACGGGCTACAAGAATGGTGGAAGGTCTTAAGCATCAAACTTATCAGGAAAGACTTCATGAACTCCATCTGTATAGTCTGGAGGACAGAAGGAAAAGGGGGGACATGATCGAAACATTTAAATATGTCAAAGGGTTAAATAAGGTTCAGGAGGGAAGTGTTTTTAATAGGAAAGTGAACCCAAGAACAAGGGGGCACAATCTGAGGTTAGTTGGGGGAAAGATCAGAAGCAACGTGAGAAAATATTATTTTACTGAAAGAGTAGTAGATCCTTGGAACAAACTTCCAGCAGACGTGGTTGGTAAATCCACAGTAACTGAATTTAAACATATATCCATCCTAAGATAAAATACAAAAAATAGTATAAGGGCAGACTAGATGGACCATGAGGTCTTTTTCTGCCGTCAGTCTTCTATGTTTCTATACATATTATATGTTTTTACAGTCACTTTGTGAAAGAACCAGATATAAGAGCCTGCATTGAATGATTACAAAGTAAAAAGAAAAAAAATTCTATGTTTGACAATTAGTTTGATTTTGTGTTGGAAACCATGTATTGTTTTTAACTTTGTGTTGGAGAAAAACATTTATGATGAAAATCAATCTATCAATCAATCACCAGACCAGAATATCTCCGGGACCGCCTTCTGCCGCACGAATCCCAGCGACCGGTTAGGTCCCACAGAGTGGGCCTTCTCCGGGTCCCGTCAACTAAACAATGTCGTTTGGCGGGGCCCAGGGGAAGAGCCTTCTCTGTGGCGGCCCCGACCCTTTGGAACCAACTCCCCCCAGATATCAGAGTTGCCCCCACCCTCCTAGCCTTTTGTAAGCTCCTTAAAACCCACCTCTGTCGTCAGGCATGGGGGAATTGACACTTTCCCTCCCGCTAGGCTTATAAAATTTATGGATGGTATGCTGGTACTTATGATTGGTTTCTAAATTGGGGTTTTAAATTAACTTAAATATTAGATTTGTTTACATTGTATTATTATTGCTGTGAGCCGCCCCGAGTCTGCGGAGAGGGGCGGCATACAAATCTGATAGATAGATAGATAGATAGATAGATAAATCAATCAATCAATCAATCAATCAATCAATCAATCAATCAATCAATCTTTGTGTGCAGCGCACCTGCAGTGGTGGTAGCAGCAAACCCCGCTTGGTTACTACCAGTTCGGGCAAATAGGTCCGAACTGGGTGGAACCCATCTCTGGTTCTCACAATCTGATAGAGCTTGTCATCGCGCTCGAATGGAAAAGCTTGGATTGAATTTAATGGAATTGGACTTGCGCCTGAAGCCTTATGACAGGTTCTCAGCTTTGATTTCTGTTACCATGAAGACAATCCTGTTTGGGGGGATGCTTTTTTTTGGGGGGGGGCGCGTTTGTTGGAGGAAAAAAGGTTTCCTTAACAACAGCAAACCGAGAGTGGAAAAAAAATCTGTTATCTTCCGTCAATTAATCTCCGTCTCATTATAATGCACATCCTTAATTACAGGTATGTGTGAGAGGTTGCTAAGGCGCGACCCAAATTATTATAACTGATATGCTTAAATGTCAAACCTGCACAGAGGGGAAAAGGCCCCGTGTGTGTGTATGTGTGTGTTAATTCATTCCAAAAATCCAACCCCAACTTTTCATTTCTGTCAACATCGTGGAATCATTTATTGCGTCTGGTTACAAAAACCGGTCATTAAAAAATAAAATCGCCCTGGCGCCCCCGAGCCTTAAAATTGATAGCGTTTCATTGGTTTCTGGGTTTACAAATTCATTTTTTTTTGCCTCCCCTTTATCAAAATATTAACATGTTTGTGTAAAATCCCTAACCTCGTTCTGAGTTAGTTAACTTGGTTTTGCTGCAGGGAAATTGCAGAGAAATATGTCGCCAGTGTCGCGTTCTATTTAAATGTGATTGAAAATGTCCCCGGAAAAGAGAATAATGGAATACAGGGAGATTATTATTTTATTTTTTTAAACATTCGACCGTTCATTGAGCCAAGATACCAAGCCTTTCAATGTTGATCACGTGGCAACGCACTGTCGCAAGGGTAAAAAACGGTTTAAAAACTCCCATTTCTTCATTGTCGTCGTAACTTCAAGGGTTCCCTAAGCGCACGGTGGTAAGTGGAGCGCTGCCTGTACTTTAGATTGAATTCCTTGGGAAAAATTGGCTTTGAAAAGACATGCCAATTTGAAAAAAAAAAAGAAAAACAAAATTGAACAACCCCGAAATTCAACAACACCTGGAATTCACTACCGGACTCTGTTATTTCTTTCCCTTTTTAAATTTTTAAATTTATTTAAAAAAAATTTTTTAAGATTTTTTTTAATTTTTTAAAATTGATTTTAAAATATAGAATACACAACACACACACAACATACAACAAGTGCACAGTGATTGGTGCCCACCACCAAAGATTCACAGCCCTCCACCAGAATGGGGGTGTTTCTTATATATGCCATTTTAACTCAAGAGCAATATATCTATTTACATATTATAAAGTGATTCCAATTTATTCCTTATAGTTTGGTCTCGAATTCTACTAACCACATATCATCTTACCTTGTCCCATCAATCCACCTGTTGTTTCTTTCCCCAATCCCAAAATCTTCAACCTTACACTATCTACAATCGACCTCTCCCCTTTTCTAAGAGGTTTGTATGGGGTGCGCATAAGCACATCTTTGTGGCTATCTTTTATCTTTTCTATCTCTACTTTATACTTATGTTACGTTAATACGTACTATAATACTATACAGTGGTACCTCGTGATACGAACCCCTCATGATACGAACTCCTCGTGATATGAACCCGGGGTTCGGAAATTTTTTGCCTCTTCTTATGAACTTTTTTCGGCTTACGAACCCACCGCAGATCGAAAAATGGCGCTCCGCTGGGCGCCACCGCCCGGCTGTCACCTTTTAAAACAGCCGGGGGGCTTCTTGGCGTTCTCCTGAACCCGAAACCGAACTTTTCGGGTTCAGGTTTGGGAGGCCACTGAGAAGCGCCGCCGCCTGGCTGTCACCTTCTGAAACAGCCGGGGGGCTTCTCGGCGTTCTCCCGAATGCTGAACCCGGACGTTCGGGTTCCGGAGGCCGCCGAGAAGCGCCTGGCTGTTTCAGAAGGTTACAGCTGGGTGGCGATGCTCAGCGGAGCGCCGTCTTCGTGACGTCAAAGCTCCACCCATGGAATTCCCTATTGGGATTCCCCACCTCCTTTCTAGCCTCCAGATTGGCCGAAAACACCACCACCGATCGCAAAAATGGTGCTCTGCCGAGTGCCGCCACCCGGCTGTAACCTTCTTCTTGGTGGCCTCCGGAACCCGAACCCAAATGTCCAGGTTTGGCATTCGGGAGAACGCCGAGAAGCCCCCCGGCTGTTTCAGAAGGTGACAGCCGGGTGGCGGCGCTTCTCGGCGGCCTCCCGAACCCGAACCTCCGGGTTCGGGAGAACACCGAGAAGCCTCCCAGCTGTTTTAAAAGGTGACAGCCGGGCGCCGCCGCCCAGCGGAGCGCCATTTTGCGATATTTTTTTTCTTTTGGCACGGATTAATCACTTTTACATTGTTTCCTATGGGAAACAATGTTTCGTCTTACGAACTTTTCGCCTTACGAACCTACTTCCGGAACCAATCAGGTGCGTAAGACGATGTATTACTGTACTTGTTTGACAAATAAAATAAAATAAATGAATAACATAAATAAATTCAGAATAAGGTTATTTTCTTTAAAAAAATAATAATTTGCAAGGGAATAGTGTGAGGATTCTCTATATATGTATGATGAATCTTGCTGC
This sequence comes from Erythrolamprus reginae, assembly GCF_031021105.1. Taxonomy (NCBI): domain Eukaryota; kingdom Metazoa; phylum Chordata; class Lepidosauria; order Squamata; family Dipsadidae; genus Erythrolamprus; species Erythrolamprus reginae. The sequence continues at coordinate 53,343,386 of NC_091957.1, forward strand.
CCTCCCAAATTGTCCTTTCTTGTTTTCAGGCAGTATAATTATCCTTATGAATATGTGCCGAAGACGGAGAACTTATCTCTATCCACCGATCGGTATTCAAATCCTGCTGTTCAATTTTTGCAGTGTTTTTTTTTAACAGCTGCCATTTTCAAAGGAGGCTGAACTGACGTTAAACTTCGATTCCCTCCACCCTCTCTCCCTTATCGCGTCTGATCCCGATGAACGTATCACTTTATTAGGGCGAGATTATATGGGAGTTTAATTGCTTTGTCACGGAAAATCATTCTACGGGTTGGAGAGGATAATGTGAGCGGATGGATGGAGGCAGCCAAAGACCCCACACACACATTCAGAGAGATCAGATATTCATATATTCCCATTTTTTTTTTTTAAAAAAAAATCTCTAGCAGCTAATATCCAGTGGTATACAGATAGCACTCATTTTACGCGGTTAATTCAGGCTAGTGTTTCTGCCGCTAAGCAAGACATTTGTCGAGTGAGTTGGCTCCATCTTACGACCCTCTGTTCTGACTCAGCTCCCCAAAGATGACAAGCCCTCTGAAGCAGGGGCGGATTGCTACTACCGCCGCTACCACACTGTGGGCGTGGCTTACTTTATGGGTGTGGCTTGCTGGCCATGTGACCAGGGGGGAGTGGCTTGATGATTATATGACCAGGGGCGGGGTGCCTTAAAGGTCATGTGACTGGCTTAAAGATTACCAACTTGACATCACTCACGTCAAGGGTTTGAGTCAGGTTTAGGGTGCCTCTCCTCGCTTCAAAGAGATACAATTTCCCTTACTATTACTGAACATCCAAAATACAGTCGTACCTCTACCTACAAACTCCTCTACTTACAAACTTTTCTAGATAAGAACCGGGTGTTCAATATTTTTTTGCCTCTTCTCAAGAACCATTTTATTTATTTTATTTATTTTATTTATTTATTAGATTTGTATGCCACCCCTTTCCACTTACAAACCCGAGCCTCCAAAACTGTAACCGGAAAAGGCAGGGAGAAGCCTCCGTGGGGCCTCTCTAGGAATCTCCTGGGAGGAAACAGGACCAGAAAAGGTGGGGAGAAGCCTCTGCGGGGCCTCTCTAGGAATCTCCTGAGAGGAAACATGGCCAGAGAAGGCAGGGAGAAGCCTCCATGGGGCCTCTCTAGGAATCTCCTGGGAGGAAACAGGGCCGGAAAAGGCAGGGAGAAGCCTCCATGGGACCTCTCTAGGAATCTCCTGGGGGGAAACAGGGCCGGAAAAGGTGGGGAGAAGCCTCTGAGGGGTCTCTCTAGGAATCTCCTGGGGGGAAACAGGGCCGGAAAAGGCAGGGAGAAGCCTCCGTGGGGCCTCTCTAGGAATCTCCTGGGAGGAAACAGGGCCGGAAAAGGCAGGGAGAAGCCTCCGTGGGGCCTCTCTAGGAATCTCCTGGGGGGAAACAGGGCCGGAAAAGGCAGGGAGAAGCCTCCGTGGGGCCTCTCTAGGAATCTCCTGGGAGGAAACAGGGCCAGAAAAGGCAGGGAGAAGCCTCCATGGAGCCTCTGTAGGAATCTCCTGGGAGGAAACAGGGCCTCCACCCTCCCTGTGGTTTCCCCAATCGCATGCATTATTTGCTTTTACATTGATTCCTATGGGGAAAAATTGCTTCTTCTTACAAACTTTTCCACTTAAGAACCTGGTCACGGAACGAATTAAGTTCATAAGTAGAGCTACCTCTGTATACTGACTAGCGCGTGGTCGTAACGCGAGGACCTCCTGTGATCTTATCCTTGGCACACACTAAGGATACTCTTGCCAATTGTGTCTAGTCAACTTTTAAGGCTTCCAAATTCCCGACTGTTATTATACCTTGCGGTAACGAGTCCATTTATGTATTTCTTCCTCTTATTAGATTCATTATCTGCCACCATTCCTAGCTGCTTGCCAGCGTTACAGCAATAAACCATGGAAATAAAACACACACGGGAGGAAATTAAAACGACATCATGTAAAACGACATTATGTAAAGCTACATCACATTGCGAGTCCAAATTCTGTCGTCCCTCTTCGGTGTCCTGCGTCTTTGTAGGTCCTGTAGACTTTTCGTTCTTTCTATCATTTCCAAAAGGCCAAAAGGACATGGGGTGAGGTATCATCAATATGCCGATGATACCCAGTTATACATCTCCACCCCATGTCCAGCCAACGAAGCAGTGGAAGTGATGTGCCGGTGCCTGGAGGATGTTAGGGCCTGGATGAGTCTCAACAAGTTCAAACTCAACCCAGACAAGACGGAGTGGCTGTGGATCTTACCTCCCAAGGACAACTCCATCTGTCCGTCCATTACCCTGGGGTGAGAATCACTGGCCCCCTCAGAGAAAGTTCGCAACTTGGGCGTCCTCCTCGATCCACAGCTCACATTAGAGAAACATCTTTCAGCTGTGGCGAGGGGGACGTTCGCCCAGGTTCGCCTTGTGCACCAGTTGCTACTTGGACCGGGAGTCACTGCTCACGGTCACTCATGGCCTCATCACCTCGAGGCTCGACTACTGTAATGCTCTCTACATGGGGCTACCTTTGAAAAGTGTTCGGAAACTTCAGATCGTGCAGAATGCAGCTGCGAGAGCAATCATGGGCTTTCCCAAAAATGCCCATGTAACACCAACACTCCGCAGTCTGCATTGGTTGCCAATCAATTTCCGGTCACAATTCAAAGTGTTGGTCATCACCTATAAAGCCCTTCATGGCACCGGACCAGGGTATCTACGAGACCGCCTTCTGCTGCACGAATCCCAGCGACTGGTTAGGTCCCACAGAGTGGGCCTTCTCCGGGTCCCGTCAACAAAACAATGTCGTTGGCAGGCCCCAGGGGAAGAGCCTTCTCTGTGGCAGCCCCGGCCCTCTGGAACCAACTCCCCCCGGAGATTAGAATTGCCCCCACCCTCCTCGCCTTTCGTAAACAACTTAAAACCCACCTCTGCCGCCAGGCATGGGGGAATTGAGATCCTCTTTCCCCCTAGGCCTTTACAATTCTATGCATGGTATGTATGTATGTATGTTTGGTTTTTATATTAATGGATTTTTAATCATTTCTAATAACAAATTACTATTGTACACTGTTTTATTGTCGCTGTTAGCCGCCCTGAGTCTCCGGAGAGGGGCGGCATACAAATCCAATAAATAAATAAATAATAAATAAAAGTAGAAGGCCCATGAACATCTTGCTGTAAAAGTAAGACCTCTGAAGGTCCATGATGGTACCTCATGGTTTCTCTTGAGAAGGAGGAGATAGAAACATAGATTGACGGCAGAAAAAGACCTCATGGTCCATTTAGTAACAGCTTCTCATTCTGCGGTCTACTGGGAGTGGAAAAGCTCAGTTAAATCTTGGGCAGGCAAGTATCACCCATTGGCGGTTGTGACCCAGGTTACAGACCCCTGCATTAGACCAACCTGCAAACAAAAAATTAAAACAATTTCAATTTAATCGAATTTAATTTATTTCACTTATATGCCACCCAATTCCGTGGGACTCAGGGCAGTTTGCAACTATAAAATAGTACAATAATACCATAAAGTCAAATATAAATATAAAATTGTAAAAATTAAATTAAAATTAAGCTAAGCAAGGGTTTTTTTTTGCAAACATACTTTTTTTTGGGGGGGTACACAGCTTTCTGAACGCACAGCTGGTGAACACCTTTATAGAACGGAAGCGATAACTGTTAATTTGAAGCACGGATTTAGATTGCTATCAATACCTAATGTATAAAAATCGCTCCCTTTGTTTAGCCATGCTACACATGTCTCAAATGATATTTCTGGCTGAAAACAATAAAGACAGCTTCCGTAAGACTAAATTGTGGTGGGAATAAATTTCTTTTTTTAAAAAAAGAAATTAAAAAGTTTCTTTTTTTCTTTTTTCTGGCCACTTAAGTATAACTGTAGGGAGGATCCAGGAAGAAGCATTAATAGACCACAGAATGAGAAGCTGTTCCTGCTTTTTGGCTGAAGAGTAGCGAAGTGGGGAAAGTAATTTGAGGAAGATCCACTTGAAAATCATCTTGCGTAACTTTATAATCATAATTAGCTGTTAGAAGATTTAGTTCAATTACTTTATCTTTTTTTTAAAAAGAGACAGCAACCCACTTTTCAATCTTGTCAAGGTGGCCCTACTTGAGCTGGGATTTGAAACTTCCAAAAAATAATATGTATATATATATATATAAGGTTAAGAAACCTTTCCTGGCATACTAATGTCTTCATTATCTGTTTGTTGAATAGATTTTGTGACTTGCTCTGTCCTCGTTTCTGATTGATGGTCCTGGCTGCTCTAAAGTCAAGTCATCCGAGTCGAGTTTAAACTTTATAGAGGCATTGTGTGTTTTCTATAACACTGATGATGTTATCTAGTTGGGTCATGAAATAGCCCCAAGAAAACCACCAAGCTGAAAGCACCAAGGTCCCCATAGTCATTCATTTCCTTCTCCTCCTCCTACCCCCTTTCTTCTTCCTCCTCCTCCTCCTCCCACCGCCCTCCTCCTCTTCTTCCTCTTCTTCCTCATCATCGTCCTCCTCTTCCTTTAATTCTTCTTCTTCTTCTTCTTCTTTTTCTTCTTCTTCTTCTTCTTCTTCTTCTTCTTCTTCTTCTTCTTCTTCTTCTTCCTTGCCGTCGTCCTCCTCCTCTTCTTCTTCTTCTTCTTCTTCTTCTTCTTCTTCTTCTTCCTCTTCCTCTTCCTCCTCCTCTTCCTCTTCTTTTTCTTCTTCCTCTTCCTCCTCCTCTTCTTCTTCTCTTCTTCTTTTTCCTCTTCTTCTTCCTCTTCTTCCTTGTCGTCATCCTCCTCTTCCTCTAATTCTTCTTCTTCTTCTTCTTCTTCTTCTTCCTCTTCCTCCTCCTCCTCTTCTTCTTCCTCTTCTTCCTCCTCCTCCTCCTCTTCTTCTTCTTCTTCTTCTTCTTCTTCTTCTCTTCTTCTTCCTCTTCTTCCTTGTCGTCCTCCTCCACTTCCTCTAATTCTTCTTCTTCTTCTTCTTCCTCCTCTTCTTCTTCTTCCTCCCTTCCCTTTTCCTCTTCCTCCTTTTCCTCCTCCTTCTTCTTTCCTCCTTCCACCGATGGTGTTACCCACTTGGCTCATGTAACATCTGCAAGCAAGCCACCAAACCCAGAGAGTGCCAAGGCCTCCTCGCTTCTACCTTGAGCTTACAAACATTCCTTTCTATTGATAGGGACAGGAATGTTCTGGGATGTAAATATTTTGGGGTTGAACTCCCTAAGTTGCACCAGCAAAAATTTGCAGGGAGCCTCTAAAGAAAATATAACGTGCAGAAATATACATCTGGGCGAGACTTGGGTTGGCACTTAACAACATCTGTCTGCATTTCAGCTGCCCAAAGGAGTAGAAGATGAAGCCTACTCATCTCTTGGCCTTTGTAATTTTCGTGACCCTCTGCAGAAGCATGAAGTTGGTATCGAAGAGAAATTCAGGTAGGTGCCTGTTGTTTATTTCCAATAATCTTTGAAAACGATTGGACCATGCGTTCCTTGAAGGATTGATGGCTTCTGTTCGGTTGTTTCTATTGAGCGGTGCAATTTGATGAAGGTTGAAATCTCAGGGTTTTGGATAAGTTCCGTGGCGTCAGTGGTTTCAGGCCTGAGATCAAAGGAAGCCAGTGGCTATGTAGAGATAGTCCTTGAGTTATAACCGTAGGTTTCTTGACCATTCTGAGTTACTCTGGCGCTAAAATTGCATGGAACTCACTACCAGACTCACAAGATTATATGCTGCAACGTCCTGCCTGTCAATCACTACTTCAGCTTCAACCACAACAATACAAGAGCACGTAACAGATTCAAGCTCAATATTAACCGCTCCAAACCTGACTGTAAAAAATATGACTTTAGTAATAGAGTTGTTGAAGCATGGAACTCATTACCGGACTCTGTAGTATCATCTTCTAACCCCAAAAATGTTACCCTTAGACTGTCCAATGTTGACCTCTCTCTAATCCTAAGAGGTCAGTAAGGGGCTTGCATAAGTGCACCAGCGTGCCTTCCGTCCCCTGTCCTAATGTTTCTTTTTAAATTTATTTTTTATTTTTTAAACTAGTATCGTGTATATGAATATTGTTATATCTTTACATACCCCGAATATGTACTTGACGAAACAAACAAACAAACAAAAAATTAAGAACTTTTTCTGTCGGGCTCTCTGGTAGACTCCTCCCAAAAATTCACAGGTACAAATTTCAGACACACACACGTTTGAAAATTAAAACAATGTTCTTTATAATGAAAATTCACTTAAACTAAGCCCTCTTTTGGTATAGCAAAGAGCACTGATCTCCAAACAAACTGGTAATTTGTACAAGTCCCTTATCAGTTCTGTGATACTTAGCTTGCAGCTGTGAGGCAATTCACAGTCCTTCTTCTTGCACAAAGTGACACACACTTTGCCCTGGTTTAGTTTGAAAGCGGGGAAAAATCAGCACACAAAAGGTCAAAGTCAGTAAAGCAGTCATGAAACACAACGATCAGATAATCCTCCACAATGGCCAAACCCACACGCTGCTATTTATAGCAGCCTCACTAGTGACCACAGCCCCACCCAACCACAGGTGGCCTCGTTTTCTTTGATAATAATCTCTCAGTTGTTGCTGCCTATGCATCGCTCTCAGCAGGCATGGCTGTATCATTAACTCTTGTTCCGAATCCAAGGAGGAGCTAGATAATTGATCTCCTTCTGAGCTGTCTGCCACACTCTCCTCCTCCTTGTCACTCATGTCTTCTTGGTCAGAGGAGCCTTCATCAGCAGATTCCACCGGGCGGGGGGGGGGCGCAAAACAGGCCTGCAGCATGTGGATGTCTCCCCCACACCCACAGTCCTTGGGGCAGGAGCAGGGCCAGAGCTAACCACAACAGAACTTATGGCTGTTCCTCACTCATGACTATCACAGTATCTTCCAAGGTCCTGCAATCAAAATTTGGAATGCTTCCATGCTTCGAATGAACAAAGTCAACTAAGAAAATTGGATTCACTGAATCGCCCTGTGATTCATAGAAACATAGAAACATAGAAACATAGAAGTCTGACGGCAGAAAAAGACCTCATGGTCCATCTAACTGCCCTTATACTATTTTCTGTATTTTATCTTAGGATGGATATATGTTTATCCCAGGCATGTTTAAATTCAGTTACTGTGGATTTATCTACCACGTCTGCTGGAAGTTTGTTCCAAGGATCTACTACTCTTTCAGTAAAATAATATTTTCTCATGTTGCTTTTGATCTTTCCCCCAACTAACTTCAGATTGTGTCCCCTTGTTCTTGTGTTCACTTTCCTATTAAAACACTTCCCTCCAGAACCTTATTTAACCCTTTAATATATTTAAATGTTTCGATCATGTCCCCCCTTTTCCTTCTGTCCTCCAGACTATACAGATTGAGTTCATGAAGTCTTTCCTGATACGTTTTATGCTTAAGACCTTCCACCATTCTTGTAGCCCGTCTTTGGACCTGTTCAATTTTGTCAATATCTTTTTGTAGGTGAGGTCTCCAGAACTGAACACAGTATTCCAAATGTGGTCTCACCAGCATTCTATATAGCGGGATCATAATCTCCCTCTTCCTGCTTGTTCTACCTCTAGCTATGCAGCCAAGCATCCTACTTGCTTTCCCTACCGCCTGACTGCACTGTTCACCCATTTGGAGACTGTCAGAAATCATTACCCCTAAATCCTTTTCTTTTGAAGTATTTGCTAACACAGAACTGCCAATACAATACTCAGATTGAGGATTCCTTTTCCCCAAGTGCATTATTTTACATGTGGAAACATTAAACTGCAGTTTCCATTGCTTTGACCATTTATCTAGTAAAGCTAAATCATTTACCATATTACAGACCCTTCCAGGAATATCAACCCTATTGCACACTTTAGAGTCATCGGCAAATAGGCAAACTTTCCCTACCAAACCTTCCCCTATGTCACTCACAAACATATTAAAAAGAATAGGACCCAGAACAGACCCTTGTGGCACACCGCTTGTAACCTGACTCTGCTCAGAATACTCGCCATTAACAATAACTCTCTGATGTCTATGCTTCAGCCATCTGCAAATCCATTGAACTATCCAGGGATTCATTGAAATAATGAATCCCACAAGTCCCAGCGGCTGATAAGGTCCCACAGAGTTGGCCTTCTCCGGGTCCTGTCAACAAAACAATGTCGTCTGGCGGGCCCCAGGGGAAGAGCCTTCTCTGTGGTGGCCCCCGACCCTCTGAAATCAACTCCCCCCGGAGATTAGAATTGCTTCCACCCTCCTTGTCTTCTGTAAACTACTTAAGACCCACTTATACCGCCAGGCATGGGGGATTTGAGACACCTTTCCCCCAGGCTTATTATAATTTATGTTTGGTATGTATGTGCTGTTTGGTTTTTAATTATGATAGGGTTTTTAGTTTCTTTTGTTTTTGTTTTAATATTAGATTTGTGCCTGTATAATACTGTTTTTATCATGTTGTGAGCCGCCCCGAGTCTTCGGAGAGGGGCGGCATACAAATCTAATAAATTATTATTATTATTATTATTATTATTATTATTATTATTATTATTATTATTACCAATATGGCCAAAACCCCTCCCCATATTGTAGAGTCAGGTTTGACTGACGGATCAACCACTTTGTTTAGTGGCGGTAATTCTGATTCCAGCCATGATGGTCATAAATCAAGGACTACCTCTATTAGGAAAGTATTTTCTGCGTTCCGTATTCTACCTATTTCTATTCTATGTATTCTGTGTATTTTGTGTTCCATTCATTCCTTATTCTTACTGGTATTGGTATGTTAGTTGAAACTAATGTTAGGATTAGTCTAACGAGCGGTTCCTTGCTTTCTGTGTTTCGATGTTTAGTACCGCTGAACATCAGCTGCCAGCAGTTTGGCAGATCGAATCTCAGTAGGCTCAAGGTTGGCTCTGCCTTCCATCCTTCCAAGGTCGGTAAAATGAGGACCCAGATTGCTGGGGGAAAGAAGCTGACTCTGTAAACCGCTTAGAGAGGGCTGTCAAGCACTGTGAAGCAGTATATAAATCTAAATGCTATTGCTATTGCTATCCTCACTCCTGATTTCTTGGGTCTGACACCAACATGTGTTGGTTATGACCTATGAAGCCCTTCATGGCATCGGGCCAGAATGTCTCCAGGACCGTCTTCTACCGCCCGAATCCTAGCGACAAGTTAGGTCCCACAGAGTTGGCCTTCTCCGGGTCCTGTCGACGAAACAATGTCGTTTGGCAAGACCCAGGGGAAGAGCCTTCTGTGTGGCGGCCCCGACCCTCTGGAACAAACTCCCTCCAGATATCAGAGTTGCCCCCACCCTCCTTGCCTTTCATAAGCTCCTTAAAACCCACCTCTGTCGACAGGCATGGGGGAACTGAGATGTTATCTTCCCCCTAGTCTTATAAAATTTATGCATGGTATGTCTGTATGTATGATTGGTTTCTTAAATAGGGTTTTTTTTTACATTACTTTTAATATTAGATTTGTTCAGAGAAACACCTTTCAGCTGTGGCGAGGGGGGCGTTTGCCCAGGTTTGCCTGGTGCACCAGTTGCGACCCTATTTGGACCGGGAGTCACTACTCACAGTCACTCATGCCCTCATCACCTCGAGGCTCGACTACTGTAACGCTCTCTACATGGGGCTACCTTTGAAAAGTGTTCGGAAACTTCAGATCGTGCAGAATGCAGCTGCGAGAGCAATCATGGGCTTTCCCAACTATGCCCATGTTTCTCCAACACTCCGCAGTCTGCATTGGTTGCCGATCAGTTTCCGGTCACAATTCAAAGTGTTGGTTATGACCTATAAAGCCCTTCATGGCACCGGGCCAGAATATCTCAGGGACCACCTTCTGCTGCCCGAATCCCAGCGACCAGTTAGGTCCCACAGAGTGGGTCTTCTCCGGGTCCCGTCAACCAAACAATGTCGCTTGGCGGGACCCAGAGGAAGAGCCTTCTCTGTGGCGGCCCCGACCCTCTGGAACCAACTCCCCCCAGAGATTAGAATTGCCCCCACCCTCCTTGCCTTTCATAAGCTGCTTAAAACTCACCTCTGCCGTCAGGCATGGGGGAACTAAGATACACTTTCCCCCTAGGCCTTCACAATTTTATGTATGGTATGTTTGTATGTATGATTGGTCTTTATATAATGGGTTTTAACTGCTTTTTTAGTATTGGATTTTGTTGTACTGTTTTACTGCTGTTGTTAGCCGCCCCGAGTCTGCGGAGAGGGGCGGCATACAAATCCAATAAATAATAATAATAATAATAATAATAATAATAATAATAATAATAATAATATTGTCTTTTTACTGTTGTTAGCCGCCCCGAGTCTACGGAGAGGGGCGGCATACAAATCTAATAAATAAATAAATAAATAAATAAACATCCTGAATCCTTATCATAAGCCTAAAAATTCTTTCACTTTTCATACATTCGCTCGATAATATCTTGCATCCATCGATCTGGGTAAACTTTGTACAGTAGCCAGGTGGTGGATTCTGCTCCCCCCCTTTTTTAAAAAAAAACCCATTTGTTTTAAAAACAAGGTTAATATCTACAGCAAAGCCATTGACATTTCTTTCAATACTGACATGTGTTAAATGGATTCCCCCCCCCCTCTGCTCAGCTTCCCAGACTTTAAAACGTTCTACCCGAAGCAGAACTAACGGGCATCCCTTTTTAAAATAAAAATAAATAGAAAGTTCCAGCATACAGATGTCTTCCTTCCAAATTGTTGAACAGCTGGGAAAGGGAGGGGATGGCTGGCTGCATCCCTGACATGTCAAAACTTGGGTTGGTAATCAAAGGGCGCACGGTCAGGAATGGAAAAGGTATTATTTGTACTGCCAGTGAAAAGGCTGAAATTGATCCCCTCCCACTCCCACCCAGAAGAGAAGAAGAAGGAGTTTAATTTATCAAATCCATGTCCCCCTATTTTTTAAAAAAAATTCCTCATCTTAATAATTGCTGGTCCTACCAGGAGAGGATGTGTACGATGGTCTCGGTGGCAGATGGACATAGCCTTGTTGAATGTGGCTCCTTTCCAGCCAATATAATCGCTTTATTGTTTAGTGGCATCATTAAATGGGCATGAATAAACTTCAGTGGGGGGGAGGGGAGACAGAGAGATAGAGAGACAGACAGACAGACAGAGAGAGACAGAGAAACCAAGAGACAGAGAGATAATAGACAGAGAGAAAAGAGAAAAGACAGAGGAGAAAGAGAGACAGAAAGAAAGAGAGAAAAGGAGTGTGAGAAGGAAAAGAGAGAGAGGGGAGAAAGAGGGAGAGAGGAGTGGAAGAGAGAGAGGATTAAGAAAGAGAGGGAGACGAAAGGAAGAAGAAAGAGAGGAGAAAGAGAGGAGAAAGGGAGGAGAAAGAGAGAAGGAGAGAATAAGAAAGAGAGAGAAGACAGAAAAGAGAGACAGAAAGAGAGAAAAGGAGTGTGAGAGGGAAAAGAGAGAGGGGAGAAAGAGAGAGAGGGAAAAGAGAGAGGGGAGAAAGAGAGAGGGAGAGAGAAAAGAGAGAGAGAGAAAAAAGAGAGGGAGAGGAAAGGAAGAAGAGAGAGAGAGGAGAAAGAGAAAGGAAAAAAGAGAGAAGGAGAGGGGGAGAAGAGTGAATAAGAAAGAGAGAGAGAAAAGAAAGAGAGATGAGAGGAGAAAGAAGCAGAGAGTGCGAAGGTGAAAAGAGAGCGAGATGAAAATGATAGGAGAAAGAGAAGGAGAAAGAGAGAAGGGGAGAGAGAGAGAGAGAGAGAGAGAGAGAGAGAGAGAGAAACGCATCTATCCAGTTTATGATACAATGAAGAGTTATTGCAAAACAATTCAAGAAAGATTTTGGAGAGACCAACTGCCTTTCTTCATGTTTTTTTAAATTGATTCAACATTTGGTTACTCGATTAATTTCCTTTATAGGCAGTAACTGTTTTCTAGTGTTAATTGAGCCAGCTGACATTCAAAGAAGGGGTAAAGGAATTGTTCTCTGTATTGAATTTCATTTTTTAAAAAAGCGGTTAGTTTTTATTTCTAAGGCAAGCGTGAGATTATTATTTTTTTTGCTTTAATTGCTTTCAATGCATCCCAAAATTGCTTTTAATTGCTCCCCCATTCTGGAACGGGTTCTTTGAACATTTGAAAAGGGGGTTAAAGGGTGTATAAATAAATTATACATGGAATTATAAATGGAAGTCGGAAAGTAAACAGTTAGCAATTTAAGAAACAATGCCCTAATATTTTCTCGAGAGAAGTGGAGACAATGGCTCTTTTAATCCTGAAAAAAACCTTTTCAAAAAGGTTTTTTTTTAAAAATAAAATAAAATAGAAAACGTATTGAATTCTTAGCTTGGCCTAAGCAATCCTGAATTATTTGAAGAAAAAGCCCAGGAGAGGTTTTAAGTACCACTGAAGCAAAAGGAACCAACTCAGATTATATAATCATTGATCCTCACAAAAGGCCAGAAATGAAACCACTGCCAAGGTCAGACATGAATCCAACCCAAACTGCTTGCGACCCAATTCTTGCAAAACTTTTTGGAAGGAAATGATGTCTCCACTAGATCCTTTATTTGGATATAGTGGGGTCACCCACATTTGCCCCAGGATCCAGAACCCCACATGCCAGCAAAAATGTTTCAGGTGATCATATAATAATAATAATTAATAATGATTTATTGGATTTGTATGCTGCCCCCTCTCCGTAGACTCGGGGCGGCTAACAACAATGATAAAAACAGCAGGTGACAATCCAATAATAAAACAGCTAAAAACCCTTATTTATAAAAACCAAACATACACACAAACATACCATGCATAACTTGTAATGGCCTAGGGGGAAGGAATATGAGCCGGGGTGGCGCAGCAGGTAGAGTGCTATACTGCAGGCCACTGAAGCCGACTGTAGATCTGAAGGTCAGCGGTTCAAATCTCATCACCGGCTCAAGGTTGACTCAGCCTTCCATCCTTCCGAGGTGGGTAAAAATGAGGACCCAGATTGTGGGGGCAATAGCCTAGCTCTGTTAAAAAAGTGCTATTACTAACATGTCGTAAGCCCGCCCTGAGTCTTAGGAGAAGGGCGGCATAAAAAATCGAATGAATGAATGAAATGAATGAATGAATGAATAAATATCTCAACTCCCCCATGCCTGGCGGTATAAATGAGTCTTGAGTAGTTTATGAAAGACAGGGAGGGTGGGGGCAATTCTAATCTCCGGGGGGAGTTGGTTCCAGAGGGCCAGGGCCGCCACAGAGAAGGCTCTTCCCTTGGGGGCCTGCCAAACGACATTGTTTAGTCGACGGGGACCCGGAGAAGGCCAACTCTGTGGGACCTTATTGGTCGCTGGTAGCAGGCAGTTCCGGAGATAATCTGCTCCAATGCCATGTAGGGCTTTAAAGGTCATGACCAACACTTTGAATTGTGACCGGAAACTGATCTGCAGCCAATGCAGGCCACGGAGTGTTGAAGAAACGTGGGCGAATCTTGGAAGCCCCACGATGGCTCTCGCGGCTGAGTTCTGCACGATCTGAAGTTTCCGAACACTTTTCAGAGGTAGCCCCATGTAGAGAGGCGTCGCAGTAATCTGCTACTGATGATGCTATCTACTTTGGTTAATGCAAGAAAACCACAAAGCTCAGAGAGCTGACCAAGGACCCTTCAGTCTGATGTATCTTCCATCCTTTGGAACATTTGACTTTGGGAATACATATATGAATTGGGTTTTTTTTTGGGGTGGGGGTGTATGTAGCTATCCTGAACTTTGCTTGAGCCATAATCTTCTCCAGTCCTTCTTATTTATGGGTGTGGCAACTTGGCTTTACATCCACAGGCTTGGAGAACTCTTTGGCGCCAAAAATATGATGTTCTGTCTGTCGGGGTGTGTGTGTGTCTCTGGTTGTCCTTTTCTGTAGCCCTCTGTGCCTCCGTGGGACAAAAACAAACTGGCTTGATCTTAGAAAAAAGATGACTTCACCGGAACGCAATGTGAGGCTTTGCGAGTGCTTGGTCATGGCATAGAGTGCCCGGAGGGGAACTTTGTAAAGGCCATTTGTGTTGATGGGGGAATCGCACTCACAAACAGTGTGGTCTTTCTCCAGTGGTGACGTAATGGGGGGTTGAGAAACCCCAAAGAGGGGGATGGAACCGTGGTACCGAATCCTCAACCGGGAAGCTGGGAAGGAAGCAATCTGTTGGTTTTTCTTCCCTGAAAAGGGGAAGAGAAGATGAACGCGGGTTATTTCGACCTTGGTTCCACCGGCTACGTTTGAAATGGCTGGAAAAGATCTGGGTGTCCTCGGCCTTACACAATTTCTTCTAATAGGCAGCCAACATTTTATTTCTCTGCCCTGCTGGTTTTAGTCCCTTCTT